>NC_056728.1:616583320-616595820 GCF_019279795.1 Protopterus annectens | reverse complement strand
TAATATTACTCAAGTGCCATTTCTGGGATTAGTACACAGATGGAAATATTAAAAAAATAAGTCTCATTTCATGAAATATAGTAATATATAAACTTTATGGTATATCCCTCAGGTTTTGCATTGAGTCAAAATATAGCTTTTACAGACACAGTTTTTTTTTGGGCCTACAAAGTTGCATCCATCCTGATTCCCATATTGGAGCAATGCCTATCAGCACCTGCATGCTTCTCTATATGTACCACAGACACCTTTTGTACATGTCCAAAGTCATTTTTCATTTTCTGCAACATATAATAGATTCATTAGCCTTGCAGTCAATGTTCTTAGAATGGACAGAAAATCCAATCCCACCTATTTATGATGCCTGATTACCACTGGCTTAGAGATCTATAATCTAACCTCGTTTTCCAGTGTTAAAGAATGTTTTTATGAAAAGTGCAGTGGAATGAGATGAGGATAGTTGTCATGCATCACACTGGGTAGGCTTCTAGTTAAGATGAGTATTTATGAGGTGGTCATAGAATATGTTGGTATAGTGATTATGTTTAGGGGAATATCTAGAGTTTTCTCACCATCGCTGAAGATGTTTTAAACTTGAGTTTAATGAATGCAATTGAGTGGCTTGTATAAAATTAAGAGATAAATTAGTGTGGGATATATTTGTATGAGGACAATCAGTGATCATATTTTCAACTTTGGTAAAGTAATAGGCTATAGTTCTGAGTTGATGGATTTCGATAAGCTTTTTACGTTGACAATATATTGATTTTGGCTATTTGTAGTCTCTTAAGCCATTGTGATTTGCTTGCACTTGAATGTTGTGCCAGTAACATGTAGCACCACGATATGATAACAGCACAGATGGAATACTGGTTCATAGGTTCATAGGTATGTACTAGGCTATCGGCCAAGGGCCTACGTAAGCCTAGCCAGCAAGGTACCATAGCTTACGCCACCCAAGAAAGTTATTTTCCTGTGCCACTGTCCAGCAGAGACACAGAAGTGATCCCCGGGGTGTATTTCCTGTTTCCCATCCACTCATCAATATTTTTCTTGAATAGTGCTAATGAAGAACTTTTCTTGACATAGATGGGTAGCTTATTCCAGAGTATAGGAAGTCACAGGGACAGGAATCTATCCCTCCAGCATGCCCTGTTTATTGTGGTGACAAGGTTTAGGTCCCTAGAGCATGTAGCTTGGAGGGATTGGGATTTTTTTAGGTGTAGCATGTCCAACAGCTCTGGGTTTGACATAGCTTTATATATTAGTTAGAGATCACCTCAGAGTAGGTGATATGCTATGGAGTAAAGCTGGAGTTTTTTTGAGGCGGTCAGTGTAGGGCATTTGTTTGAGGCCAGTAATCCTCTTTGTGAGGTACTTCTGTGGCCTTTCCTGCTGTTGCAGATGTTTTGTGAGGTACAATCCAAAAGAAATGCTTCAGAAACCCTGTTTCTTTCTCTGAGATGCATTGCACAGCATTCTTACTTCTATCTCTAGGATATGTGGTGCAGTATTCACACTTCATTCTCTGGGATGCATTGTATGGCAACTGTGTTTCTATTTCTAGGCTGTGTGGCACAGCATTCATGGTTCTTTCTCTGGGAATGCATTGTACGGCATTCTTGATTCTAGCTCTAGAATGTGTGGTACAACATTCATGCTTTGTTCTCTGAGATGCATTGTACATCATTCTTACTTCTATCTCTAGTATGTGTGTGGTACTTTCTAGCTTCATTCTCTTAGATACATTCTACAACATCTGCTCTTATATCACTATAATGCATTGTGCAGAATTCATGCTTCTTTTTCTTCAGTGCTCTGTATGGCATTCATGCTTCTGTCTTTGTCATGCACTGTACAGCATTCATGAAGTGTTGTGCTGCATTCATAATTCTATAACTGTGATGCAATGTATAGCATTTATGCTTCTATGTCTGTGATGAGTTTCACAGAAATCATGCTTCTATCGGTATGATATTTATATGGAATCCATACTTCATTCTCTCTGAGGCACTGTACGTCATTTATGCTTCTACCTCTGTGAGGCACTGTTCAACATTCATGCTTCTGCCTCCATGTGGCACTGTATGACATTCATGCTCTGTGACAGTGATGTGTTGTATAGAACTCACACTTCTTGGTTGGTCATGCATTCTGCACCCTTCATTCTTCTGTATCTTTGATGCGTTGAACAAAATTCATGTATTTTTTTCTGCGGTGCTCTATATGTCATTTGTTCTTCTATTTGTGTGATGCATTGCACCGCATTCATGATAATTTCTGTTTTACATGCTGCACAGCATGTATGCTTCTTTCTTGGTGATATGTTTTATGGCATATAGGCCTCAGTTATACACAAGTAACCTTTCTGAATGTATTTGGTTTAATGGGCAGAATTTAACAGTGTATATGCACAACTTTTAGTGATGTACTTACATATTTATTTAAATTATATTATTAAATAAGATGCTTTTAAGTTCAGAACCTACAAGATATTTTATGAGAAGAAAAAAAGTCAGTAAATAAAAAATAAATACTATCATTTTGGGAGGAGACAGCATGACAAATTAGAATTAGGGAAGGATGTCTGGTTTTGTTCATGGATCTGATGGATGGAAATAAGAGCTTCATTTTTTGTGTTTGGAACATTTATTTCCCTTCTAGTATCACCTGTTAGAGGTAGATCCCTCCCTCCCTTCCTATATGATTTCTTTAGCATGATTTTTCACAGTTGGCTAGGGAGTTCATATAAGGGGTTTAAGAAGGCTATTGTTGCATGTTGGAATAATAACAAAAAATGACTTGTAAATTTTTTTAGCTTGTGGGATACGGGATATCTGTGTGGGTGTTGTAAAAGTATCTACGAGCACTGCACCTATGAGGAAAAATACAGGCAGTTAGAAGAACAAGAAAAATAATTGATCAGCAAGGAAGGCATCCCAAGTTGGGTCAGTATAGTTTATTTCATTGTGTATCTTACTGACCGTCTGACTGACAAAGTTTACTAGTGAGTATAGCACTTTTTATGCAATCATGAAAGATGCAGTCCTGCCTCTTCAGACATACATTGTGTCCTAATCTGGTCATGAATGCCGCTATTTTCAAAAATGCTGTTATAACAGACTATTTTAAAAGTTGCTCCTATAACAGGTTTTCCTTTTTTGTTGACAAGTACAGACGTAAAATTTTCTTGCTTCAGCTTGCTCTGTCATCATATAGTCTTACTTCTTGTCTAACATAATGAGAGAGACTATTCATTATTGTTACAGCTGCAGTTCATATTTACATTATTATTACTGTTGAATAATTCAGAATTAATGAAAGTTTGCAACTTACAAAGTAATACAAAAGCTTAATAGAGACTTCATATAAAAATCTGCATCATGTATGTGTGAGGCACAACATCTGCTCCTGTCATTCATTCTATAGACAATGTATGAAATAGGATAATATACATTTCCTGATTCGTTGATGTTTATGGCATGTACATTTTACAAATCATGTATTTTACATTATTTGCATTCTTTACTCATATAGTTCAGGAATGTTTTGATAGAAATAGAAAAATATGATTAATACATGTTTTATGTAACTTCTAATAGAAGAGCCATTCCCTGCTGTACAGTACATCAGTGTGTGTCAGTGTGTGACCCTTGTTTCAGGCTGCTGTGACCTTTCCATTCTATTTTTTTCCTAACAAGTAGCTGAGCTAACAATTCTAAAAAACACTGCAAAGTCTCATAGCTGGTTTGCATTTGTTGTCTGACATTTTATTATTAGAGGAATTATTTTCAATTTAAATATTTATTTATATTAATAATTATACCTTGATATCTTGGTGGATGCCCTTTTAACCAGGCATTGTATTTCCATGCAGCTTTGCATTATTTTATGTCACTGGCATTCACATAAAATATTATTCACACATGCTGCTCAGGGAAGATTAAAGTAAGCTGTTGTCTCAGCATTGCTTGAGATCCCAGTGCTATAACAGTTCCCCCTGAACAGATATGAGAACTCATGTTTGTTGATTTTATTCATTGAATATTATCAATCTTCATTGGATCAGAGTACTTCATAAATCGAACAATGTCTTGGACCTGATGCATTTGGTCAACTGTTAAAACCTGTACTGCTTGCAGTCTTACACATTCGATTCCAGACTTGATGACAACAATTACTAGGCTTATACATCCTGAAATGCCAACTATGATCAGTATAAGCTGCATTATTTTACCTTCCCAGCCACAGACATAACCACTCAGCCAAGAGAACCATGTTTCTTTTCTATTTGTGCTTTTTGAGCAATTTCCTCAATTATTTTGAGGTGACTCATGATTTCATGTTCATTATCAGGAATATAAATACAATATTCCTCTCCTACCAATGCACAAAATTTTATGTCATGTGGTTCTGTAAGACCATAGTTTTCATGGCAGTCATTTCTATGATAACCTTTAATTCCTCTAATAGACCTGTCAGCTTTCTAATTTCCCAAATAGCTTTTCCTTCTTCATAGAATGGAAATATTGATACTCCTGCGAGGACATTATTTCATACATTCATTTTTTAAGTTAATATGTTAGTTTAATCTAAAATTTCTAATATTAGAATTAGTGTAGTATGTCTAATGAATGGAATTACATGTCTCAAGTAACACAATCCATTCCATTTCTCAGGAAGCCATTTGTAGGCTTTATTACCACACATGTAATATATGTCTGGTTGAACTGGAACCATCCATGTAACCCAATGTTTAGTTTTAGCTTTTTTTATTTTAAATGTCCAGCAAGTTTTATTACTAAAACATTCAAAACATTTGTTTACTGATATTTCAGGTAGCATAAACAATACACAAACTTTTCTTTTCCAAATAAATGCATAATTACTTGTTCCTTCTCCTTGTAAATAAACATCAGCAGTCACAGTTGTATAGACAAGCCTCAAGAAAGAGTGTGTGTTTGGGATAGAGTCTTTCCTTGGAACACAGTCTTGGTTTGTGAGATTCAACATTTCCAGAATGGTAGATGGAATAGTTCATAATAGAATTCCTACTGTTTGCATCTTGTGGTATCTTGGCACAGATCCAGTATTTTTTAGGATTCAAAGTTTCTGAGTACATTTGCAGTGATTTGGTAAAGGCATTGAAGTCCACCTTTCCTTGTATTGAGGAGTAAAAACTTGTCTGGATCATGGTTAATATCAGCATTTTCATAATTCGATATTTCTTTTTAAATGACCTGCAAGAGAAAATAATTACGTTCCTATTAGTTGTATCTTGTATTATGTCCCTTTTTATCAGTTATTACATTTATAACTAATTTAGTTTTCTCCCCTCCATTTTAATATTTTAACATGATTTTTATGAGTTCAACCATTTTTTGGCAGCTGATTTTTATATGGCTGGACTTGTACAGCCACTAACCCCACTTCGGTAACAATGTAGGGTCCTACTCATTTTGAATTCCATTTGCTTGTGTTTCCAAATTGGTGGACCATTACAAGGTCTCCTTGTTCCAGCTGTCTCTCCCTCAATTCCCAAATATCATTTTGCTTACAAAGTTCTAGGTTATGAGCTTGTCCAGCATCCCAGACCCTCCCTTTTGCCCAACTGATTTGGTCTTGGAGCTGGTCCCACAGTTTTGTTTCTTCTAATGGTATCCTATAAGGTATTTTTCCTGCTTGTAAATTCATAGGTCGACCCATCATTAGTTCATGTGGAGTTAACCCACGTCCCTGAGGAGAATTTCACATCTTAATCAAAATGTTGGGTAAATGTTTTACCCAATGATTCCCATACTCAGAAATCATTTTCTTTAATCCTTCCTTCAGAGTTCTGTTAGCTCTTTCAACTTTTCCAGAACTCTGGGCATGGTAAGGAGTATGAAACCTTTGCTTGATTCCCCAAGTTTTACAAACTTGTTTTGTCACTTTTCCAGTAAAGTGAGTCCCTTGATCACTATGTGTTTCTCGGTGTACTTTCCATGTTGGAATGATCCTTTCACTTATTATTCTAACTACTCAGTTGGCATTTTCCTTTTTTGTTGGATGTGCTTCCACCCATCCAGTATATTCTTCTATCAAAGTTAGTAAGAAACAAAACCCTCCTGGGGCTGTTGGAAGAGGCCCTACAAAATCCATTTGTACCCTATTCCACGGTCCCAGTGCTTGTGGCAGTCCATATTGTTTTCTCCTATTTCATTTTCCCACATTGTGCATGGCATATGTCACACATCTATCTATATGATTTTGGATGTCTGTTGTCATTCCTTCCCATTTAAATCTAGAACTAACAATTTGTTGTAGTCTTTCCCTTCCTGGATGACCTAGAAATTATGATAATAAGTTAACAACATTTTTCCTTTTTCAGGCTCAATTGTTTGTACTCTATGTAAAGGACCTATTTTGAATTCTCCTGGTACCAACCAGGATTCTGGAAATCTAACCCATTTCCATTGACTTCCTTGTATTATTTCAAATTCTTCTATTTTCTCTTTCTTAATGATGCCTGCCTGTTCTCTTAGAATTGTTACTAAGCTTTCGAACTGCTGATTATCTTTGTTTGTTTTTGCATTTAAGGTCATATGAGCACCTTGTTCAAATTTAGTATCCCATAACAGCTTCATTTCATCTGTTCCTATCACTGTTAATGCACATGTAGGTGTTATGATGATCCCACCACACTGGATTTGGGTGATTTTACCTACCTCACCTTCCACTCTATGTTCATACTCTGTACACTGATCTTTACAAAAGTAAGCTGTACAATGCAAAGGTAAAGGATTTAGAGGTAAGTCCATTTGTATTTGGCACTTATTCAAAATATTTTGTACCATTTCCCTTATTTGTTTTTCTTCCATGTCATTTGTTTCCCATGCCCAGTACTGAGAAACATTTTGTATTGGATAAGTTTCTTTGGAGTCAAGGACCCCTTCTTTTGCTAGCTGATCTACTGTTTTATTATCCTGACTGTGTACCTCATTTTTGGTGTGAGCTTTGACCTTATTTATCCTCACTGTAGAAGGATTGTCATCTTTTATCAAACTCCAAATTTCTGTCAACACTTCCTGATGACGGATTGGTTTACCATCAGCTGTAATCAAACCTCTCTCTTGCCCAAATGGAAAGAGATGATGTTAAGACTCGGACTACATATTCACTGACTGTATAAATGTTTACAAGTCTGGGCAATAACAAGGCTTGTTTAACTACTTCTAGTTCAGCTCTTTCCTGTGTTCTTTGGTCTCTACATTGTATAGTACCCATTCTGTCATAAACCACCCTATTTCAGTGCTCCAGAATCTGGATACTAGCTGTACCCACCACGCATTGCTGTGGCTCAGTCTGGTTAAATGGAAAAGAAAGAAGAGAAAGCGCACGTTTCTAATAGGTTTAATTTCACAATGATTGTGGGTATACAATATTTTTTGTTGTTCCATTGTCGATGCTGATATAGAGATTGTCTGGTTTGCCGACTCTAGAACACCCAACATATAATTGTTCATGTGAGAAGCAATCTGTGTGTAGATCTAAACCACACAATTCTAAAGATTGGCCCTGAGCTTTGTTGATGGTGATTGCAAATGCCAATCGAATTGGGAATTGCAATCTCTTAAATTGAAATGGCATATCCGTTGGAATCATAGGAATGCGAGGAATGAGGACATCTTCACCTTTGGAAAGGTCCTGTCAAGATTGTTGTTTCTATGACGTTGCTCATTAATTTTTTTATTGCAAGCCATGTACGTTGCAAAGCTTTGGCTGGTTGGTATTTTGCAACATGATAATTGACATGCCAATTTTCAATTGCAGTACGTGCAGTGGCATCCCTGGCAGATCGAATGAATTCAAAAATTCTGTTGGATAATTAACCGCTTCATCTGCTTCCATAACAGTGTCGACGGACTTGTATGTGACTGGCTCGCTTTGAATGTTAGACTGAATAATATTGTTAAGTTCATAGACGTCTTTGTTCTTGGCCGCAAGAATAGCTCGTTCAGTCAGCCAGTCATGATTCTTATAATTGGTTTGAATATTGGGAAATACTTTTTCAACCAATTCTTCTTTTGATGTCACTAAATTGCAGAAGTTATGAGGCAATGAAATTCTTCCTGAGGTCAAATCAACTGGCACCTTTCCATTCCTATTTTCCAGCAATTGATGTGAGAATATCTCAGCTGATCGATCATTTTGCAGCTGGGCATGCATATTTGTAGTTAATTTTAATGTCTTTACATGTCACCACAAAGTAGAGTATTTCAGGCAAGCATTTATTTCATCTGCTGGTGTCGATCGAGGAGAACAAAGCAGATCTGAAGCTGCAGAATGCGATCGCCATGCTTGCAACCGTGCATCCTGAAGTCTGGCTGCACATCACTCTGCTGCTTCCTCGGCACATATTTGAGCCATTCTTTGTCTGTTTTGCTCATTCTCTGATGCCCATTCTTCCTCAGTTTGATTTGCAATTACTTGTCACACTGCTTCCGCTCCGCGAGTATGATGACCTAAGTTTGATCTTCTGTAAGGCATTATTTGGATGAACTAAAGCAGATTGATTGCACTGAAAAAGAAGTAAGAAAGTTATAACAAAAACATATAAAATTGCATATTTGTATACAAATATATAGAATCCATAGTAGGTATATAAAAACACGTGCATATTCGAATGCAACGTGTGACATCTATATAATAGTAGGTATATAAAAGCACGCGTGTATTCGAATGCAACATTGTGTGAAAATTTCAAAGCAATCGGTGAAGAACTTTCAGAGATTTAAGATTTTGAACAAACGAACATTTACATTTTTATTTATATAAATATATATATAATTCTGGGGTTCTTTAATAGTTTGGGTGCCCACCCTTAAGTGTTCCTCCTCATTTTCCAAGTCAGGACATTCGTGAGATTCCCCTTGATAATTAAACAGTTCTTGTAAAAACTTAATTAGAGGGATTTCTACTCTGATTCCTCCTTTCTGACTTGCAAAACTTGCAGTGATTCTACCAAATCCTGCATTATTCATGCCCTTTGGATTTCCTTCTAACATGTATTTCATTGGAGTATGTTTGGTCTGTAGCACAGTTGGAGAGCCCTGAATCATATGGCAAGTTACTTCAGTACACCATTCTGCTATGATGGCTTACTTCTCACATTCTCTCATTCCTTTCTCACCTGGACTCATAGCTCGGGAATAATAACCCAAAACCTGATATTGAGATACTCTTTTTTTTGCAACACTATGGCCATCATAGTTAGATCATTGTGTCCAAACTGTATGATGAACTCTTTATCTCTTTCTGGGACACCCAAAGCAGGTGCAGCAATGAGTTCTTCCTTGACCTTAGAGAAAGCTGCTAGTGACTCATCATTCCAATTGAGAAGTTCATCTCCCTTTTTGTTTCCTTTAAGCATATCAGTCAAGGGTTTTACTTTTCCTGTATAATCTGGTATCCATTCCCTTGAGAATCCAAAGATTGCTAGGGCTTGCCTTAACCGTGTGATAGTAACTGGAGTTGGTAACTGTCTGATTAGTTGCATTTTGTCTTTACTATTGCTTCTTTGTCCTGCTGATGCTGTGGCACCCAAGAAGGTAACAGAATATTTCATAAAGTGACTCTTTTTAGGGTTCACTTTTAATCCTGCTTGTCTTATTGCTAGAAAGTTTTCTGCTAATGCATTTAAGTGCTGCTTTTCAGTTTCTGTTCCTACAAGTATGTTATCCACGTATTGAATAATAGAAGGTCTGCATTCTAGTGGTTTTAGTATTTCCTGACTTACATGATGAAAAACTGTTCGAGCATTATGAAAGCCCTGAGGCATTCTTGTCCAAGTATACTGTTGATCTTCTACAGTAAAAGCAAATTTCCATTGTGAGTCTTTTTCTAGAGTAATACTCCAGAAACCATTACTCACATCTAATGTCGAGAAAATGTTAATTTTTTTCCCTGAATCTGAGCAATACAATTAGGCATGCTTCCTACTATTGCAAAGAACAAGGTATCACCTTATAAAATTCTCTGTAATCAACAGTAAGACGATAACTGCCATCTGGATTCTGTACAGGCCAGTATGGACTGTTAGCTGGTGAATTAACTTTTCTCACTACCCCTTGAGCATCTAAAGCTTTCACAGTATTTAGTATTTAGTATTGCCTGTTCTGCTTCTTTCTTTACTGGATACTGTTTTATAGGTTTCTTGGGACTGCTGCTTACTTTAAGAATAAAGTCAAGGACTTGTCCACAATCATTCCTGTTTGGCAAAAATATCCTGATAGCAATAAATTAGCTGAGCCAACTCTTCCTTTGGTGTTTTTAATAACTCAACTAATAATGCTTCAGATATGATTAATATTTCATTTAATGGTCCCCTAATCAATTCTCTGTTACACAAATCTATAATGTAACCTCTTTGTTTTAGGATATCATTTCCAATGATGTTTTGTAGATGAGGACCTGATACCCATGCATGCTTGAAGGTGTCTTCCCCATCTTTGTTTTTACAGGGAGACTTACTTGAGCTTGAGAGATTTTTTCTCCTAATCCTTGCATATTTATAGCTCTTGTTCCTTGGAATGTTCTTGTAGTAATACTAAATGCAGTTTCTGTATCTATTAAATATGTATCTAAGTGGTTTCTTACTCAAATTTGAGCATGTGGCATTAGTGTTCTTTTTCTTTAATTTCATTATTGTAAGCTATTAGTTCATATGCTGTCTCTTTTACTTGTCTGTTTGATCCTTTTACACTTTCCTGTAAGTGGGAGCATATATTTTTATACAAAGCTTCTATAGTCCTGTGTTGTTCTAATATACACAAAAAAACTGTTGTAAGAGAGCTTGAATGAATGTTTTCTTAACAAAATCTGTTTTATTTTGAACTGTTTTTTCCCTACTCTGTAAACTAATAAATAAAAGATGGCAGTTTATAAATAGGACTTTTTTTCCCTTAACATTGGTTGCTTTTGACTGACCCATTCATGAATAATATCTAATAAAAATTGTGGATCTCCTGTTTGTGAATTATTACCACCTGCACTAAGTGCTTGGTTTATAACTACTTTAAATCTGGGAAAATTAGGAGATAAAATTAACCTTGCCTTAGCCTTATCTGGGGTATCCTTTTTAGAATCTGACAGCTCTATTCTTTTAGTGAATGAAACAAAACTGCCAGATTTTTCCTGAGACATTTCTTCAGTAACACTTTCAGATTTCTCTTGAGACTTTTCTTCTTGAAATAGTTTAGTAAATCTTAATAAATATCTATTTCTAGGTCTGGTTACAAGTAATTTTTACTTGGTATAATATCTTGTTTCAAGTCTCTGATACAGTTACTTTTAAAATTCAGTTTCTCAGGTCTCATTTTTGGTTTTAACAACTGTAATGCCTTGTCAGCCACATTTAAAAATCTAATTCCTGTGCAAATTCCTTTAGCTGCATGCCGCATAAATTACAGATTACACAGTTAATTATAGGAGAACAAAGCTTTAGTGCATTCTGCATTAATAAACAAAAGAAAAAAGTAAGACCTCACCCTGTTGCGACAGTGTGGAAGTCCCTTCTTGGGAATTCGCTGGCCAGCTTTTACTTCCACCTCCCTTTCCTGTGGATGGGCCTTAGGTAAACTGGTTCCCTAGGCAAAAGAGCTCCATGGCACCCCCCACCACACCACCTGGTGCCCCCATCCTGGTCTACATACACCAAATAAATACTGGAAAAGTGCCCCTGCTAGACCTGCGCCCTAGGCAGCCGCCTAGTTGGCCTATGCCTAAGGCCGGCTATGGATGGGTCTCACGGAGGAAAACTGATCCAGATTCAGGATTCGTTTGTATTTCCCTTCAACTACTGACCTCTGTCAGTCAACCTTTCCCTTTTACTTCAACTTTTTAACTTCTGTACATTCTACTTTGCTTCCTTCCGGGTTTCGGCACCAAAAACTATAAAAGTATCTACGAGCACTGCACCTATGAGGAAAAATACAGGCAGTTAGAAGAACAAGAAAAATAAATGATCAGCAAGCAAGGCATCTCCAGTTGGGTCAGCACAGTTTATTTCATTGTGTATCTTACTGACTGTGTGACTGACAAAGCTTACTAGTGAGTATAGCACTTTTTATACAATCTTGATAGATGCAGTCCTGCCTCTTTAGACATACATTGTGTCCTAATCTGGTCATGGATGCCGCTATTTTCAAAAATGCTGTTATAACAGACTATTTTAAAAGTTTCTCCTATAACAGGTTTTCCTTTTTTGTTGACAAGTACAGACGTAAAATTTTCTTGCTTCAGCTTGCTCTGTCATCATATAGTCTTACTTCTTAATTGTCTAACATAATGAGAAAGACTATTCATTATTGTTACAGCTGCAGTTCATATTTATATTATTACTGTTGAATAATTCAGAATTAATGAAAGTTTGCAACTTACAAAGTAATACAAAAGCTTAAAAGAAACTTCATATAAAAATCTACAGCACGTACATACAAGGCAAAATATCTGCTCCTGTC
>NC_056728.1:616515820-616578320 GCF_019279795.1 Protopterus annectens | reverse complement strand
TCGAAGTTTTACAGTTTCGAACATATGGGTTCGACCATATAGTGTTTGAAGTTGTAAAACTTCGATTATGTGATATAGACCCCTGAAAATATGCCTGAATATAAATTCATGATTGTATATCAGGCTTTCATTTGTAATACTGTTTATTATTTTTATTTTTTTTTTATGTATTCGAAGTTTTACAGTTTAGAACATATGGGTTCGACCATATAGTGTTCGAAGTTGTAAAACTTCGATTATGTGATATAGACCCCTGAAAATATGCCTGAATATAAATTCATGATTGTATATCAGGCTTTCATTTGTAATACTGATGTCATGTCCTGTATCAGTGCCTGACCTCATACAGACCATTCGGGTGCATTTTATAAGCACTGTTGCCTTGTTGGTTTAGCTTTAACTTGCCTTTTATTCATTTGGTACAGAATCCTGATATTCTGTCCAGAGGCAGGGTATTCAGCAACACTTTTCTTTCTATTCTCATTTGTTTTCTCTGGAAGATCACATATTTTTTAAGACCAAACAATACATGTTTATAACTTTGCCTAGAAAGTTTGATGCCTATGAAATACACATTCCATTCTAAGTACATAGTGTTAATTTAAATTCATTTAATGCTGGATGCTGTACAAGCTATGGATTCTTATGCAGAGTAGATGTCACCCTCTACAGTTCAGATAGACTGACTATTGTTCTATACATGTATGAGTTCCAGACGTCAGCATATAAGCACCGTTATTGTAGACTAGCTAGCTTTGTTCAGTTGTACTGAGAAATTACATTAGCTTCTACGGCACTGTGACACTGAAGGAGGGGCACAAAGCATTTGTTTACCATTTTCATGTAAATTTCAATCTGCTTGAGACTATCATATTTAGTATTATTCTGAGAAGAGGCTGTAACCCCCATACTCTATGTCTGTTTGCCTACAGTGCGTGTCACCTAGTTATAAAGGTGAGTGTAACTGCTATTAACTTGAAAGGGAGGCTGTAGGACATGGCATGTAGGAACTCATTCTAACCACTGACGTAGATGGACTGCATTTTGGGATACATAATTAAAGTATTTCTCTTCTTACTGTCAGCCAAAGAATTGCAGTCTTATTGCTTGTATTTTCTATTTAACAAGATTTGTGTTATTGCTTATATTTTCTGTTTATTAACAAGATTAGTCTATCTAGGCCAGTGTCTTCACTTCAGCGGAGGCTCAAGGTTGTAGTCATACTGTCTATGGGCAATTTGGCCAAGGCACCAGGAGCTTCCCTTACTCTTTTGTCTAATATTTGGAGGCAGAGGACTACTGTCAAGGTCAATGTTTTTCAAGATGGAGGAGGAAAGGAGACAGTAGGCTGAGAGTGGAGTAATGCAGAATACTGATTTGTTGCAAACAGATTTTTCAAGAGAAGTGATTGTTGTTACAGAGTTGGAGGAAGGAGTTCTGGAAACTCCTGTACTGTTGGAGCTAATGGGTTGAAGTGAATCAAATGCTGCAAAGGAAGAAAGTTAGAGTACTATGGTGGATCACATGCTGAGATTGATAACAGAGGAGTGGTGCCAGAGAAATTGGGAAAAAAACAAAATTACCAGAAGATGCTGTCAGCAGATTGGCAGTACTCTTTGCTAGTGTAGAAGCAGGTTTTAGAAGCATGCCATTGCAACATGTTGGTATTGTGAGCAGTGAGAAATGGTATACAAAAGCAATAAAGATGCTGTGTTTGAAGTTGAAAGAAAACAAGGAGTCATGCAAGGACAACAAAACTGGAAGAGAAGACTGGGGTTTAAAGTATAAGGTATAAAAGCATTAATACACTACATCAGACAGAAGAAGTTCAGGTGGATACTTTTTTCTGTCTGTTTGTAATAAGGTGAATGAGGTTAAAAAGTTTGATAAAAGAAATGATTGGCCAGGGATGGAAGGTAAGGTTGACACTGGATGTGCATTAGAGGAAACATGGAGCTTATTTCATATGTTATCATTTTGCATAGGAAATGAGGATCAGTGATGAATTAGGATCAACATCAAGCATATTTTTTGGTGAGTATGGCAGGCACTTGGTGCAAGGCTGTAATAAAATAAGATGCTGTCAGTATGTGGTCTGTATGGAAAACAGGCAAATAACACTATAAAAGTGTAAGTCTATGTATAGAAAGGCAATGGATTTGAACAGTTTTGGTTTGATTGTCTTATACCAGAAACAATGAAAGGTTAGACAAAAGATGGTAACATTTCAGATGAAATGGAATCTGATGATAATATAACTGAAAATAGTGGTGGAGAAAGTCAGCTAAATGGAGAAAAAGAAAATGTAAATGATATGGAGAAAATGTTTTATAAAGAGAAAGCATTATAGTACAAAATAAAAAACATATGCAGCAAAAGGAAGTGAAGAAAGAGGGGAAAAGGAATTTCAGACAGAAAAGAATGAGAACAAAAAGAAAATTATAATAAATGGAAGTTACAATGTAGGGAAAGAAAATTAAAGTGTGGAAATAAGAAACACACACACACACACACACACACACACACACACACACACACACACACACACAGAAAAATGAAAGGGATTACTTAGGAATGCTAGAACAAAATGTAAATAATGTTCAAAATTATATTAAAGGTATGGAAATGATGGAATCTTCTTCTGGCTTTTCCTGTTTAGGGGTTGCCACTGTGGATCACCTGTCTGCTCATGATTGTCAGTGGAGTTTTATGGTGTTGAGTTGCCAGCCCGGTGCCCAACCTTCCACAGAAGACACACACATGCTAGGGCCAATTTAGTGTTTCCAATCCACCTACAGCATATTTTTGGGATGTGGGAGGAAACCAGAGCACCTGGAGGAAACCCACGTGACCACAGGGAGGACATGCAGACTCCACACAGAAGGCACCCCAGCCGAGGATCAAACCAAATAACCTCTTGCTGTGAGGTGGCAATGCTAACCGCTACACCACCGCGGCCACCTGTGGAAATTATGGAATGGTGTAAGAAACAAGTATGGTGAGTATATATTTTTCAGATACAAACTTTGTGAAAAAAGAAAAAGGAAAAAAAAACTGTCAATAATGCCTACATGGTCATTTTTTATTGTCACAGTAAGCGCCATGTAGCTGCATGCACCACCACACAAACAAGGTAAACACCAAGATATGCTAATTACAGAATAAGCACCTGAATTGCATGCTAATTAACTAATCCATCATGGTTTAGCTAGTTAACAAGCTATAAAGCACCTGTGTAGACTCCATGCCGTTTTTCCTTCTGGATTCCAAAACTTTTGGAATACAGATAAGGAAAGGAGTCTACACTGACAGAATGTTAATGGCTGCTGTTGCTTTAATACATTTGCATGTGTTACAAGCTGAAGCCAATGCTGCTGCTGCTGCTGCTAATACTGTAGGCCTAGGCTGAGAAGGAAAAGAGTTTTCAGGTGCCATTTAACTTTTTACAGGCTACATGATGTTGAAATTGTGGAGCACTACAGGGTGGACTGGCACACACTACAGGAACTCTGTGAACTCTGCCATCCTCAACTCAGAGCCAGAGCCAACTGAGGGGAATCCATCCCAGTGGAGACAAAGGTATGTGTAGCCCTTAGAATCTTAGCTACAGGTACTTTTTAGAGACCAAGAGAGGACATGCTGGGTGTGTCACAGACATCCGCATCCAGAATTATCCATCAGTTCCTGAATGCTATGCTCCAACATGCCAGTGACCACATATATTTCCCCCATAGTTCTGAGAAGAGGGTCAGAAATATTCAGGAGTTCTACCATGTAGCACACTACCCTGAAATGCTGGGTGCCATAGATTGCACACATTTAAAAATAATGCACCACCCGGGGAACAGGGTAGACTCTACATTGATCCCAAGGAATAATCTTGAATGTGTGTGCTGGCAAGCCTGACAGTTAGCACGACTCACATATCTGGCACACCTCCCAGATGTTTGCTGGGGAGATATCCTACAGGAACATTTAGTGGGGGATGCAGGCTATGTACTGGAACCATGGCTGATGATACCCATCAGAAATGCACACACACATGGAAGAATGCCATAATGAGGGACACATTCAAGCAAGAAAAATCATAGAGTGTGTGTTTGGGCTGCTGAAGTCACGGTTCTGGTACCTTGATACATCTGAGAAAGGCCTGCAATACAATCCATGGACATGTACAGAAATATTCTAAGTATGTGCCATGCTAGACAACATAAGTCTGAGAAAACAGCTTTAGCAGGATCAGCAAGGGGAAGTGGCACACATCCCACAGTCAGTGCCAAGGTCACCACAGCAGGCAGATGAGGAGTCCCAGGGGAACTACCAGTTGCTGTTGGTGTAGGCAGATGTAGATGTGCTCAGTATGCCCTTGCATTAGCTAAGAGACAATGCATAGCACACTCACTTACCACCTAGGGGCCTAAAGCCTTCCTCCTACTCACATACATATAATAACATTGATGCCAGGCAACTCACACGACCTTTACCTCTGCATGTATTTGCTTTGTACTGCTGTACTGCTTGTATCAGACAGAGTCAGCCCTGAACTAAAACTGTGTCAAATGCTGCATTTACAAGGTAAGTCCTGATTCTAGAGTGTATTATTTAATAATATGACTATGTGGCATATCCTTGTATGTCATTACTTGGTCCGGTAAGCTATTAAAAGTTGGGAGATCTGTACAGGACTTACCTTAACATGTGACAACAGAGACTTATTCGACTTATGTGTCTGTTACTAATTAGTAGGCCTCAGGCACCAAAGAGCTACACAGTCACAGCTCTCAAAAGTACTGATGATCAATGTACGTCCTCAGTTTAGCACCATATGTTTGTAATGGAAAATGATTAAATTGAGAAGTTAGAAAGTAATGGTACACATTGCAGTTTCTGATGTCACAACCCTCCCAAGATTATTCACTAGAAAGCTGGGAAATTTTGATGCTATCAACTGTCTCACTTTACAAGGACAATATAAGTCAAAGGTAAAATGACCAGTTCAAGACGACAAATGCAGACATATTAAGTACTATGTCAGCTATGCACCCTGACCATCAGACACAAAGCTTATGTGTCCCTGAATCCAAAATATAAACAGTGATATGGCACAGTTATAATCACATTCACAGGGTGTTGTGTGCGGGAGCAGAAAGCCTAGCCTGACAAAAAAGGTTGGTGAGTGTGTGTGGGTAAGAAAGAGAAGAAGACAGACATGTGGATAAACCAACAAATGGATAGTGAGACAAAATGAGTAACTGTTGTGTATGTCTGTAAGGGTCCTCCAGGTGAAATTGGTGTGTGACCATATGCCTGAAAATGGCCAAGCTCTGTGTTGGCTCTACAACTTGGTATGTCAGATAGGTGTGAGCTGTGCATGGTAGAGGTGGCAATACTGTTAGGAGCTGCATTCAGTCATCCATGCCCAAGGTCAGATGTAGTGCTGCCACCTGAATGTGACTGATGTCTGCTGGACTAGATCCCTACATGGGGACACTCAGAACCATGACCTCATGGCCTGCCATGTCTGGGTGTGGACAGCACACTCACTGACAGAGCATTGGAAGTACTGCTGCTATAGGAGCATGATTGGGCATGGACACATTGGCTGACAGCAGATGATGTGGCTGACCTACTCCCATGATTATGTTGTTCATCTCCCAGTAGATGCTCTGTCATAGGCACTGCTAGTTCCATGACAGACACTCCTCAGTCCATCACTGACACTCCTCATTCCAATGTGTCATTCATCTGCTCCAGGGAATTGGCAGCACAGTGGAGGCAGTCAGCCATGTCAGACTGTGCTACATCCACAACCCTGATCATTTGTTTGGAGCACCTATGGGAACATGCCTTTGCCTTCATGACAGCCCTAAACATACGTTGAGTGGCACAGGAAGAAACATCTGCAACAGGTGGAGGAGGGACAGCAGACCCCTCCAAGCACCACTATGACTCCTCCTGTGTGGCACCTTGCCCACACTTTGGCTTTATCCAGACTGAACAGGCACTAAATCTGCAGTAGCCACACTTCCCTGATCAATTTCCTTGCCCTCCAACAGTTGAATATCTGTGGGCTCACTGGACTTGGTAGGCATAGGCCTACAAGCTATGTCTGATGGAAATGCAGGGGATGTATGTCAACCTCAGTATCAGATTCAACCTCTTCACCCTCAACTGTGCTTCAGTTTTGCCACCATCATCAACAGAGTCTGCTGATAGACCGACACAAGGTGGTACAAGGCCCACTCTCCAACTATCATGATCACTTGTGATAAAAAACAAGAAACACAGGAATAAATTAATACCTGCAATACTATAGTCCAAAATATGCTAACAGTGCCGCTGCTATTACAGACAATAGAGCAGTACACTCAAAAGGCCTGAGATCAACACCACACACTATATTTCTTTAAATCACCCAGCATGCTGACATAAAAATGTTTGCTTCTCTGTAGTCCAGGTGGTCCTGGAAAAAGTTAAGCAAGAGGTAAGGGCAACATCATCAGAATTAACAGTAGCCCTGGGGTGTAATACATTTACCCCTTTATATGTCCATTAACTATAATTTCAACAAGAACGTGCCTGACAATTCTAACCTAAGTTTATAAATGAATAAATCTTCAACCCCCCCCCCAAAATAAGACATGTGACACAGAATTATTTTACTCTACAACAGTATTCAACTATTCAGATAGCAAAGCTTAAAGCTCATCCTGGGACGTACTAGTCATCTCAGAAGCTGTTGTTCCGACAACCAGGACATGCTGTACTGCACTCTCCTGGGAGCTGTCTGGATCTCTGATATTGGCCAGAAACTCTTCATTAGGGTTAGTGGTAGTACCCTTGCAGGCCTTCCCCTGGTAACCATTTGGCCACCACCCACTGCAGCTGCTCTCCTCCATGCAGATGTGATCATGTAAGTGGCCCAGTGGCACACCTGCTTGTATATCCTGCCATGGCCAATCACAGCATTGACATAATCTATCTGCTACCATATTCACAGCCTATGTGCCTTATTTTCCTGTTCCATTTCCAGCATAAAAGCACCATGTTGCCTAAAGCTATCTAGAATCACTTGGTTCTCAGCATCAGTAAAGAGGAGGGACTCCGTGGATTTAGATGCCTGGGTAGCATACTTGTATGTGTCCTAAAAGACAACAGAGGGATAATACATATAAGTATCACATAACTACAAAATTACTGTTTCCACATAAAACACAAAAGGCAGCCAGTCAGTATTACCCACTGTAGAAACATAACACAGTCTAGAGATGTAAAATAGTAACAACAGGCAGTATGCAAAGCAAGGAGAGTAGCAAGAGTAACATATCCTTGTTTGTGCCATAACAGTAACAGACTTTTGCTCTCCCCACCCACAAAAGAACAGTCTATCCTTGCTTGTGTCATAACAGTAACTCAGCTTTGCTCCCCCCAAAAAAGAACAGGAAACTGACAAATTTTGCTAGCAAACCATCTTTGAAATGGTAAAAGTTTTATCAAATGAATTGTCCCAGAAACATTTGTACATATTTATCACAATGCATTCCATTTCCATGTATTAACAATCATGTATACATCTAAAATGGCTTGGCAAACATGCCCATGCCATCAGTACACTTCTAAGTAATGCATACATATAAAAAGTATAAAATTCTTTCCTTCAGAATTTTATTAAATGCATTCCAGCATATGGAGTATGTAGCTGAACAAATGTAAGCATACCTTTTGAGGTTCAGTACTCGTCTGTGCAGATATATCCCAAAGTAATAGCATATCTTTACTCTTCTCCACATAAACAAGTCTTCTCATCACCAGTTTGCATACCTAACCGGTTGCCTTTTTATACGGTGTAGATTCAGGGCTGTCAGCACAGTGAAGAAACAAATGAGGTGTGAATTCATTAGAATTGCTGAATTCCCAAAAAATGGATCTGTGTATGGATATAAACATAGTGCAGCCACTCCCTCAGTGTTTGGTTTTAATGTATTGCAACTGTGATTAATTAGTGTTTGGGAGAAAGAAAACACAACAGCACTGCAGGCTGCCTTACTTTCACCTGGTGTGTCAGATTAGATTTACAAAGTGTTAGATGTAAGGTTTGAAATGTAGGTAAGCAGCACACAAGTCACAGGTTTTGTTACTTCACATCCAACCTGACCTTCATTTCTTTTTTTTTAATGTGAACTGTGTATGATATTATTTCCACTTAATATCCTCATACATTTTAAGGCCAATGATATAGAATGGCTTACACACTGCATGTCTCAGAGTACTGCTCATATAAATAAAGAGTGGCCAGCAAACACAGAAATATAAGACACAGTTGTATATTTGCAAGAAATAATCATCACAGGTTGTGGGATCACTATGTGCACTACATCCAAAGCTACTAAATGTAAAAATAATACCTGTATGGTTTGATATCTCTGTAGATGCTGTTGCCGTTGGTTGTGTGCATATTTAGTTAAGTTCCTGCATTGGGGTGACAGTTCAAATGCATACCTATGTAGTAATATCTCATGCTTGCTAACATTTTCTAGTGTGTATGTCATATGTTGATTTTCCTCATTTCAACTATTTCTCCCTTTTTCCTTTTTTTTGGGGGGGGGGCAGGCCAATGTTTGTGCAATGCACTGCTTAGCGCAATCTTGACAATTGTTTAGACAGGACCCAGACAGAAACTGGATGCATTCAATTAATAGTATTATGTATCGCACAAACCTGCTAAGCGGCATTGTGGTGGTGAGCAGTGAGACCTTAAGAATGATTAGTAAAATGGTAAATGTCATGTAATTATTCCTGCAACCAGAGGTATAAGTATAGGGCTGGAGTACAGATAGTCCTGGGTTCTAGTACATGGTGTGCAAACTTTGTTTTACTGTTGTGACATTGCAGTTTATAGCAATGACTTACAACAGAGACAAGTGTTTACTCAACCTTCTTGTGGGAGCAGGTGTAAGTGTAGGACTGCCATACACATGGTCCTGGGTTTGAATATAGCATATTCCATACACTTTTACTGCTGTTCCACTTCCCATTATAGTCACTCTCACTTATAACACTTGACATGGTGTAGCTGATATTATTTATATGTATGAGGGCTGAGGCCCTAGTATTGTGTCAGTTGTGTATTAATTTATCTATGTATTATCACATTTATTCTCAAATGCATCACTGTGAGTATATTGTGTACTATATTCCTGCAAGTGTATTTCTGCAATCTGGACTGCCATGGACTTCACATTTGTCTAATGCACATACACAACTGCCTGTACATCCAATAACCTTGACTTTGCTTTGCTTGCAATGACTTACAACAGAGACAAGTGTTTACTCAACCTTCTTGTGGGAGCAGGTGTAAGTGTAGGACTGCCATACACATGGTCCTGGGTTTGAATATAGCATATTCCATACACTTTTACTGCTGTTCCACTTCCCATTATAGTCACTCTCACTTATAACACTTGACATGGTGTAGCTGATATTATTTATATGTATGAGGGCTGAGGCCCTAGTATTGTGTCAGTTGTGTATTAATTTATCTATGTATTATCACATTTATTCTCAAATGCATCACTGTGAGTATATTGTGTACTATATTCCTGCAAGTGTATTTCTGCAATCTGGACTGCCATGGACTTCACATTTGTCTAATGCACATACACAACTGCCTGTACATCCAATAACCTTGACTTTGCTTTGCTTGCTACTGTTGCCCTCCGTTTACCATCGTGCAAACACTGTGCTCAGGGGTGCACGCTGTTCAGCACTATGTTTGCATGATGGTAAGTGAAGTGCAACATTTTCAAACAGTGTGCTCACTCCCATTAAATGTGATGATGGGAACTGGTGAGAAAGCATCATTCTCCCTTGCTCTAAATCCATGGCAGACATGGCAGACTTTTGTGGGGAAGATATCGGGTGTAGAGATGGGGTGTCTTTATATATATTCTCTGAGGCTGACTTTCTGTTAACATTGCTGACCTACTGTGTTTGCTTTGGAATTGGTTTGGTCGTGCATCACCTACGGGCATAGCAATTGGTTTTCCCCTGACTTTTGGGTTGTGCTGTAGGACCTACGGATCGTCCGCCATTATCTGTGAGCAGTGCACTCTCCTCTCCTGATCGTATTATGGATTACACATTCATTTAACATCTTTCAGGTTGGATGAGTGACTTTGGAAGTAACAGACAATTTTTTTATGTTTGCGTTATGCAGTTGTAAACATTTCATTTGGGATTCAAGCTACGACGACGCTAATTATATCACTTGCGGTTGGGCCTGTGTATTGGTGGAGTACTCGACCATTTCTGTGGGATTTCCTACGAAGTGGGTACTAATTTACCTATGTGAATTTCGAACATACATCGTGTTCTCTACAACATTCCAACAAGGTATGCTGATGGACTTGGATATCTAAAGTATTTTTTGTGAACATTCAGGTGTTTGGAGATTGTTGTGTGACTGTTTTGTACATTCGCAAACGCGACGGACATTTTGAGGTACTTTCTATTTTTTTCTATTTTCTTCTGCTTCTGGCACGAAATTGTTGTTGAATCCATCATTGGACTACAAAGGAGGATATTACATGGTGAATGCTAATGACTTGTTTTCATTGAATAGCGTGGAACAGCGTAAATACTGTTTTGGGACTAAATCTATGAGGATACCATTTTGGATTCTGTTTATTCAGAATTTTGTGCTAACTTTTTCTTCTTTTTGTATACACATTTTTTACTTTTAAACTCAATTGGCATATATTATGAAAAACATGTTTTTGCATATTATTGCAGGGATTTGTTAAATGGATAACAGTGCTTTTTGGATTTGCCAGGACAGAGCAGTAACACAAAATAATTATATCTCCTTTTTATTATACCAACAAAGCATTTTTTTGGAATTTGTGGAGTTCCTCAACTGATTTTCATATAATTATAACAGCATATCTAGTGGTTGGGGCGAACACCTTACAGGCATAGTTTGGTTATTGGACCAAATCATTTGTTTTGGTCTACTATTTACAACATAGTTTATTATGGAAACTATTCCTGTATACCAACACCTAATTGGTGGAACAAAATATATGGATGTGGGCAACTGTTTTATTTAAAATATTCCATTGTTTTTGATTATATACATTAAGTCAGAAGGGGTAAATGAACAATATAGGCTGAGTTTATCTAGCTTCTTGTGGTCAAAAATATTATTGTTTACCACCTTGACATATCTACAAATATACTAAAATTGCCTTGAATATTGAATTGTGTATTAACATTTTTACACTCAGTTCTATAACTTGGGACAGTTTGGTCACATTTGTGAGCTGGTCATTTTAGTATTAGGTAGTTTGTAGATAATTTTCTGAATTACTTTTTAAATTTATCTGAAGAATTAATATACAGTGCACCAACTGATGAATCTGGATAAGCCATATTCTGGTTATATACTTGTTAACATTGTCATTTTTCTGCTAGACATTATTTTTGTATAAGCAGTTAAAGTCACTGATTTTTGTGTTGTTGTCGCTTTATTATCATCACAGATAGCAAGTATTTTATACTATTTTCTAGGCATTGCTTGTCTGATCTTTTATAAGGTTTGATTTGTTCTCTAAATTCATATTCTATATTTCTTGTGGTCATCCCTGCATAGTCAGTCAGTACTTGGTAATAATTCCTGTGCCATATTTAGGTGGTTATAAAACAGTGTTATACACATTTACTTTTTCTACATTGTTACAACTTATCCAAACCCTGTATAGGATTAGGGGCTTTTTATAGATCATTGGACCTTCTGTTGGTGTGGTCTTGGGTCTACTTGACTGACTTCTGCTTTAATTAGATTTAACAATTAGCTTTTTCTGGCTTGTCAATCAATTTTCTGTTTTAGACATTATTGTTAATTTAACAAAAAGTAAAAGCACGTAGGAGCAAAACAATGAAGGGGCATATAAAACTAATGCCCAAGGAGAAACTTCAACATAAGCAATCCAAACTTCACGAAACAAGCAATCCAACTCCACGAGACAAGCTGATAGTAAAGCTAATAAAAGTTTTTTATTAACATAGGTAAGCGCTTTCGCTTGATTAAGCTTCTTCAGACCTTTACAAACAAGTATATGCTTGACAAGTATATATACTAGAAAAGGCGCCAAAACCATATATTCAAAACACGCCCATCTATTTGATTATGAGCTCATCACAACATACATTAAAAACAACATTTCATTAATATATGTTCCATAAAACCACGAATCTAAAAATACATTTCATCTTGAAAGCTAAAAAGCTAGAAAATGTATCAACATATATATGCAAACTTGATAGGTCTCTGTACTGAAAAACTATATATACATCTAAAATGCATATTCTCAAGTAAAAAGATGTATACATGTAAACATGTCAAAACTTGAGAAGTGCTAATATATATATAAGTACAGCTACATATCTCAACATTATATAAATTTCCATATAAACTAAATTATTTAAAAACTGTCCACATAAAAAAGGGGGGTTATGGTAATAAATGCAAGATGTTATGATTAACCATCATGCAAAGAAATGGACAAAAAACCTATCATGAAACATAGGTGAATAATTACCTGTGTTTCAAACTTCTTTGTTTCAAAAGGGGTTTCAAAGGTACTTTGCCATTTAATCCTGGCAGCCTGTCCGCTCTAAGTTTAATTATCCACTGTGTTTCCTTGGCTTCAGTGCAGTTGAAAATATCACCTCTTCTATTTGTTGAGTGTATTTCATCTAGAATTTTGAACACAAAAGAATGATGTATGTCAGTGTCATGGACATGCTTGGCTAGGGCGTTCTTTGTGTTGACAATCCTAATATGATATATATGTTCTCGAATCCTGTCCCTAAGACAGCGATTCGTTTTGCCTACATAGAATGCCGGACAGAGACTGCAAGATGCTAAGTATACTACATTTTTCGTCATACAATTACCATAAGCCTTCATACCAAATTCACCTAGTCCTGCAGGATGTGTGAATATTGATTCTCTCGAAATGTAAGAACAAAAATTACAGGAATTGCAAGGTACTGTATGAAAACCTTCGACCCCTTGTTTCCTGTAATCTGGCTTAGGATAGCATAAAAGACTTTTCAAGTTCTTCTTGTTCTTATAAATAAACTTCGGTTTATCACCAGCTATTTCTCTAATCTTAGGGTCGACTGATAAAATGTGCCAATGTTTAATATAAATGTCTTTGATTCGACCTATATCCTTAGTATAATATACTGGGAACTTAATGTCTTGGATGGTATTATGTACTTCCTGAGTAATTCTTTCCTCTTCATTACTCTCGTTCACCATAGACATATTAGAAAAATATGGTTTAGCCCTTGTATCTCTTAACACAGGCATCTCCTCTGTAATCAGTTGATAATCACTCTCTTTATAACCTCTCTCATTCAACATCTCTTTTAGTTCACTGAGGTCTCTCTCATAAGCAGCATCCACAGGTGTATATCTGGATATACGTATAGCCTGCCCCTTTACTAAATTCTTGTACACATAACCAGGATGCATACTATGCCTATGTAGTAATGTGTTCTTATAACACGGTTTACGGTATAATCCAGTATTGATCATACCGTTGGGCAGTTTCTCTACATATATATCTAAAAATGGAATACACTGGTAGGACCAATCAGCTGTAAAACTCAAAAAATCCATAAATGTGTCCATCTCTTTCATGAATGCCTCAAACTGTGTGGATGTACCTCTCCAAAGAAAGAAGAGGTCATCCACAAACCGTCTATAAAATATGACGTGTTCCTTATATGATGTATTTTGAAACAGAAACCTATTCTCCCATTCTGCCATGACGAGATTGGCGTAGCTATTGGCACAAGAAGTGCCCATAGCTACGCCATCTCTCTGGAGAAAGGTTCTGTTATAAAAGCAAAATATATTAGATTCCAGCACTATCTCCAGTAAATCCATCAATAAATCTATACATTCAACCCTACCAGAGGTGCATATACAATTCCTTACCATGTCAATACCCACTCTGTTCGGTATCATGGTAAAGAGTGACTTCACATCCATAGTGGCAAACAGAACATCCCTTGTGTCAAGGGATGTACCTGCATACCCATATAGATCCAACAAAAACTGTTTGGTGTCTTTGAGTATATGTGGATACAAATCTACTATGGGTCTCAACTTACTTTCTATAAAAATTGACAGGGGTTCTGTGGACCATCCCCTACCTGCCACTATTGGTCTTAAGGGTGGCAGTGTTAGATGTTTATGCAGTTTCGGAAGTCCTTGTATAACAGGTAACAAGGGATGTTGCACTGATAAAAAGTTGAACAAGGACTGATCTATAATGCCTTCTGTATATAACTGACTTAACTTTTCTTTGATGTCCATAATAATTATGTCGACCCTTTCATTACTAATTTCTTCATAAAATTTCAAGTCTGATAACATTCTCAACATATCTTCTTGGTATCTAATCAAGTCAAATACAACAATTCCACCTCCCTTGTCTACCGGGCAAAAAACTATATCCTGCCTCTGACGTAATTGGTTCAAGACTGTCCGCTGTTTATAACTCAAATTGTATTTAGACTTATGATTCTTAATGAAATAATCTTTTGTTCTATATAGGTCATCCTCCACTAACTTACTGTATGCTGCAACTAGTGGGTGTGTCATAGGTATATATGTGCTCGGTTTCCTTAACATTGGTTGAGAAACTATGTCTCCCCCATCAAAGGATATCCTCAAAGATAAATTTCTGATAAATAATTTAAAATCTCTAAGGGTTTCTTCATAGCAACTAAAAGTAGTTGGAATGAAAGATAATCCCCTAGATAAAATGGATATCTCTTCCTCGTTTAATTCACAGCTTGACAAGTTCACCACTAAGTTGTGCTTCTCCCTTGCCACATTTTCTTTAAATCCCTGTTGGGC
The DNA here is from genome assembly GCF_019279795.1 of Protopterus annectens. Classification (NCBI taxonomy): domain Eukaryota; kingdom Metazoa; phylum Chordata; order Ceratodontiformes; family Protopteridae; genus Protopterus; species Protopterus annectens. Next base: position 616,563,382 of record NC_056728.1, on the reverse strand, counting down.
TGTCTCTCTATGGATATCTTCCGTTTCTGACGCCCTCTGCTGACAGAGCGCGTTCTCCCCTCTCTCACCAAAGTTCTGATGGGAAAAGGGTTATTACTACTAAATCCTTGTATCGAATTCACCTCTTTAGTACTGACAACATGATCGTTTTCCACACTAATACCCTCATTAATCTTATGTACAGCAACATTCGATGTTTTCCTCCTAACTACTACTTCTGGTTGTAGTGGGATAGATCTATTTTTCCCCCCTATAATGTTGCTGTTGGTTACATCCACATCACATGAATCGCTGTTTTCATGACTATTAATAACAGTTGCTTCATCACCATGTACATCCATCAAAGCATTAGATAACACATTTGTAACATTCCCATTGACATTACTATCAGTATCACTTACATTATTTCTATTGACATTATTAACATGTCTATCCACACGAGCAGTAGAAACTACTCTTGATATAGTGTTAATGTTCGTATCTACTGTTCCTCTGGGCCAGGTGAAAATATGGCCCATTTTAAAATCATTACTGTCTCTCACAAGTTTAGTTCTCTTTTGATTCAGAACTCGTTTCTCAAACTGTACAACATTGTCCAACAATATGTTACAAGTTTCATCGACTACTACTGCAGGATATTTCGCGTATATATCTACGCGCTGTTGTTGAATATTCTGCCTTAACGTGTCCTCAATTGGGCTGAAAAATTTATTAAGTAACCTCATATAATTGAGGCTTACCTCGATATTCAGTTTCTGCCACTCATACAAGAGTTCTGGATACGCGGTGCCTGTGGTGGGCATCTTAAGCACCCGCAGTCCCCTTGGAACCAAGCCACGTTGTAAACAAATTTCAAAGTGCTGCCTCTGTGTTTGCAGCCGTTTGAGCTTGATTAAGTCCTGCTCTATTTTCTCTGCATCCAAACGTAATCTTTCTTTATCATATGCCGGATAACTCTCCGTGTTTATATGGCATATGATAAAGAAAGATTACGTTTGGATGCAGAGAAAATGGAGCAGGACAATCAGCTCAAATGGCTGCAAACACAGAGGCAGCACTTTGAAATTTGTTTACAACGTGGCTTGGTTCCAAGGGGACTGCGGGTGCTTAAGATGCCCACCACAGGCACCGCGTATCCAGAACTCTTGTATGAGTGGCAGAAACTGAATATCGAGGTGCTCAATTATATGAGGTTACTTAATAAATTTTTCAGCCCAATTGAGGACAATGCTAAGGCAGAATATTCAACAACAGCGCGTAGATATATACGCGAAATATCCTGCAGTAGTAGTCGATGAAACTTGTAACATATTGTTGGACAATGTTGTACAGTTTGAGAAACGAGTTCTGAATCAAAAGAGAACTAAACTTGTGAGAGACAGTAATGATTTTAAAATGGGCCATATTTTCACCTGGCCCAGAGGAACAGTAGATACGAACATTAACACTATATCAAGAGTAGTTTCTACTGCTCGTGTGGATAGACATGTTAATAATGTCAATAGAAATAATGTAAGTGATACTGATAGTAATGTCAATGGGAATGTTACAAATGTGTTATCTAATGCTTTGATGGATGTACATGGTGATGAAGCAACTGTTATTAATAGTCATGAAAACAGCGATTCATGTGATGTGGATGTAACCAACAGCAACATTATAGGGGGGAAAAATAGATCTATCCCACTACAACCAGAAGTAGTAGTTAGGAGGAAAACATCGAATGTTGCTGTACATAAGATTAATGAGGGTATTAGTGTGGATAATGATCATGCTGTCAGTATTAAAGAGGTAAACTCGGTACAGGGATTTAGTAGTAACCTTTTCCCATCAGAACTTTGGTGAGAGAGGGAGAACGCTCTGTCAGCAGAGGGCCAGAAACGGAAGATATCCATGAGAGACAGCCCAACAGGGATTTAAAGAAAATGTGGCAAGGGAGAAGCACAACTTAGTGGTGAACTTGTCAAGCTATGAATTAAACGAGGAAGAGATATCCATTTTATCTAGGGGATTATCTTTCATTCCAACTACTTTAGTTGCTATGAAGAAACCCTTAGAGATTTTAAATTATTTATCAGAAATTTATCTTTGAGGATATCCTTTGATGGGGGAGACATAGTTTCTCAACCAAAGTTAAGGAAACCGAGCACATATATACCTATGACACACCCACTAGTTGCAGCATACAGTAAGTTAGTGGAGGATGACCTATATAGAACAAAAGATTATTTCATTAAGAATCATAAGTCTAAATACAATTTGAGTTATAAACAGCGGACAGTCTTGAACCAATTACGTCAGAGGCAGGATATAGTTTTTCACCGTAGACAAGGGAGGAATTGTTGTATTTGACTGATTAGATACCAAGAAGATATGTTGAGAATGTTATCAGACTTGAAATTTTATGAAGAAATTAGTAATGAAAGGGTCGACATAATTATTATGGACATCAAAGAAAAGTTAAGTCAGTTATATACAGAAGGCATTATAGATCAGTCCTTGTTCAACTTTTTATCAGTGCAACATCCCTTGTTACCTGTTATACAAGGACTCAAACTGCATAAACATCTAACACTGCCACCCTTAAGACCAATAGTGGCAGGTAGGGGATGGTCCACAGAACCCTGTCAATTTTATAGAAAGTAAGTTGAGACCCATAGATTTGTATCCACATATACTCAAAGACACCAAACAGTTTTTGTTGGATCTATGATGCCGAGTACATCCCTTGACACAAGGGATGTTCTGTTTGCCACTATGGATGTAGTCACCTTTACCATGATGGTATTGACATGGTAAGAATTGTATATGCACCTCTGGTAGGTTGAATGTATAGATTTATTGATGGATTTACTGAGATAGTGCTGGAATCTAATATATTTTGCTTTATAACAGAACCTTCTCCAGAGATGAGCTATGGGCGCTTCTGATAGCCACGCCAATCTGCTCATGGCAGAATGGGAGAATAGGTTTCTGTTTCAAAATACATCATATAAGGAACGCGTCATATTTTATGAGACGGTTTGTGGATGACCTCTTCTTTCTTTGGAGAGGTACATCCACACAGTTTGAGGCATTCATGAAAGAGATGGACACATTTATGGTTTTTGAGTTTTACAGCTGATTGGTCCTACCAGTGTATTCCATTTTAGATATATATGAGAGAAACTGCCCAACGGTATGATCAATACTGGATTATAACCGTAAACTTCGGTGGGCCTCCATAAGAACACATTAATAACAGTTGCTTCATCACCATGTACATCCATCAAAGCATTAGATAACACATTTGTAACATTCCATTGACATTACTATCAGTATCACTTACATTATTTCTATTGACATTATTAACATGTCTATCCACACGAGCAGTAGAAACTACTCTTGATATAGTGTTAATGTTAAGTATCTACTGTTCCTCTGGGCCAGGTGAAAATATGGCCCATTATAAAATCATTACTGTCTCTCACAAGTTTAGTTCTCTTTTGATTCAGAACTTCGTTTCTCCAAACTGTACAACATTGTCCAACAATATGTTACAAAGTTTCATCGACTACTACTGCAGGATATTTGGCGTATATATCACTGGCTGTTGATGAATATTCTGCCTTAGCGTGTCCTCAATTGGGCTGAAAAATTTATTAAGTAACCTCATATAATTGAGGCTTGCCGATATTCAGTTTCTGCCACTCATACAAGAGTTCTGGATCACAGCGGTGCCTGTGGTGGGCATCTTAAGCACCATAGTCCTTGGAACCAAGCCACGTTGTAAACAAATTTCAAAGTGCTGCCTCTGTGTTTGCAGCCGTTTGAGCTTGATTAAGTCCTGCTCTATTTTCTCTGCATCCAAACGTAATCTTTCTTTATCATATGCCGGATAACTCTCCGTGTTTATATGGCATATGATAAAGAAAGATTACGTTTGGATGCAGAGAAAATGGAGCAGGACTTAATCAAGCTCAAATGGCTGCAAACACAGAGGCAGCACTTTGAAATTTGTTTACAACGTGGCTTGGTTCCAAGGGGACTGCGGGTGCTTAAGATGCCCACCACAGGCACCGCGTATCCAGAACTCTTGTATGAGTGGCAGAAACTGAATATCGAGGTAAGCCTCAATTATATGAGGTTACTTAATAAATTTTTCAGCCCAATTGAGGACACGTTAAGGCAGAATATTCAACAACAGCGCGTAGATATATACGCGAAATATCCTGCAGTAGTAGTCGATGAAACTTGTAACATATTGTTGGACAATGTTGTACAGTTTGAGAAACGAGTTCTGAATCAAAAGAGAACTAAACTTGTGAGACAGTAATGATTTTAAAATGGGCCATATTTTCACCTGGCCCAGAGGAACAGTAGATACGAACATTAACACTATATCAAGAGTAGTTTCTACTGCTCGTGTGGATAGACATGTTAATAATGTCAATAGAAATAATGTAAGTGATACTGATAGTAATGTCAATGGGAATGTTACAAATGTGTTATCTAATGCTTTGATGGATGTACATGGTGATGAAGCAACTGTTATTAATAGTCATGAAAACAGCGATTCATGTGATGTGGATGTAACCAACAGCAACATTATAGGGGGGAAAAATAGATCTATCCCACTACAACCAGAAGTAGTAGTAGGAGGAAAACATCGAATGTTGCTGTACATAAGATTAATGAGGGTATTAGTGTGGAAAACGATCATGTTGTCAGTACTAAAGAGGTGAATTCGATACAAGGATTTAGTAATAACCTTTTCCCATCAGAACTTTGGTGAGAGAGGGAGAACGCGCTCTGTCAGCAGAGGGCGTCAGAAACGGAAGATATCCATAGAGAGACAGCCCAACAGGGATTTAAAGAAAATGTGGCAAGGGAGAAGCACAACTTAGTGGTGAACTTGTCAAGCTATGAATTAAACGAGGAAGAGATATCCATTTTATCTAGGGGATTATCTTTCATTCCAACTACTTTTAGTTGCTATGAAGAAACCCTTAGAGATTTTAAATTATTTATCAGAAATTTATCTTTGAGGATATCCTTTGATGGGGGAGACATAGTTTCTCAACCAAAGTTAAGGAAACCGAGCACATATATACCTATGACACACCCACTAGTTGCAGCATACAGTAAGTTAGTGGAGGATGACCTATATAGAACAAAAGATTATTTCATTAAGAATCATAAGTCTAAATACAATTTGAGTTATAAACAGCGGACAGTCTTGAACCAATTACGTCAGAGGCAGGATATAGTTTTTCGCCCGGTAGACAAGGGAGGTGGAATTGTTGTATTTGACTTGATTAGATACCAAGAAGATATGTTGAGAATGTTATCAGACTTGAAATTTTATGAAGAAATTAGTAATGAAAGGGTCGACATAATTATTATGGACATCAAAGAAAAGTTAAGTCAGTTATATACAGAAGGCATTATAGATCAGTCCTTGTTCAACTTTTATCAGTGCAACATCCCTTGTTACCTGTTATACAAGGACTTCCAACTGCATAAACATCTAACACTGCCACCCTTAAGACCAATAGTGGCAGGTAGGGATGGTCCACAGAACCCCTGTCAATTTTTATAGAAAGTAAGTTGAGACCTATAGTAGATTCGTATCCACATATACTCAAAGACACCAAACAGTTTCTGTTGGATCTATATGGAGAGCAGGTACATCCCTTGACACAAGGGATGTTCTGTTTGCCACTATGGATGTGCAGTCACTCTTTACCATGATACCGAACAGAGTGGGTATTGACATGGTAAAGAATTGTATATGCACTTCTGGTAGGGTTGAATGTGTAGATTTATTGATGGATTTACTGGAGATAGTGCTGGAATCTAATATATTTTGCTTTTACAACAGAACCTTTCTCCAGAGAGATGGCGTAGCTATGGGCACTTCTTGTGCCAATAGCTACGCCAATCTCGTCATGGCAGAATGGGAGAATAGGTTTCTGTTTCAAAGTATATTATATAAGGAACACGTCATATTTTATAGACGGTTTGTTGATGACCTCTTCTTTCTTTGGAGAGGTACATCCACACAGTTTGAGGCATTCATGAAAGAGATGGACACATTTATGGATTTTTTGAGTTTTACAGCTGATTGGTCCTACCAGTGTATTCCATTTTTAGATATATATGTAGAGAAACTGCCCAACGGTATGATCAATACTGGATTATACCAGAACCGTGTTATAAGAACACATTACTACATAGGCATAGTATGCATCCTGGTTATGTGTACAAGAATTTAGTAAAGGGGCAGGCTATACGTATATCCAGATATACACCTGTGGATGCTGCTTATGAGAGAGACCTCAGTGAACTAAAAGAGATGTTGAATGAGAGAGGTTATAAAGAGAGTGATTATCAACTGATTACAGAGGAGATGCCTGTGTTAAGAGATACAAGGGCTAAACCATATTTTTCTAATATGTCTATGGTGAACGAGAGTAATGAAGAGGAAAGAATTACTCAGGAAGTACATAATACCATCCAAGACATTAAGTTCCCAGTATATTATACTAAGGATATAGGTCGAATCAAAGACATTTATATTAAACATTGGCACATTTTATCAGTCGACCCTAAGATTAGAGAAATAGCTGGTGATAAACCGAAGTTTATTTATAAGAACAAGAAGAACTTGAAAAGTCTTTTATGCTATCCTAAGCCAGATTACAGGAAACAAGGGGTCGAAGGTTTTCATACAGTACCTTGCAATTCCTGTAATTTTTGTTCTTACATTTCGAGAGAATCAATATTCACACATCCTGCAGGACTAGGTGAATTTGGTATGAAGGCTTATGGTAATTGTATGACGAAAAATGTAGTATACTTAGCATCTTGCAGTCTCTGTCCGGCATTCTATGTAGGCAAAACGAATCGCTGTCTTAGGGACAGGATTCGAGAACATATATATCATATTAGGATTGTCAACACAAAGAACGCCCTAGCCAAGCATGTCCATGACACTGACATACATCATTCTTTTGTGTTCAAAATTCTAGATGAAATACACTCAACAAATAGAAGAGGTGATATTTTCAACTGCACCGAAGCCAAGGAAACACAGTGGATAATTAAACTTAGAGCGGACAGGCTGCCAGGATTAAATGGCAAAGTACCTTTGAAACCCCTTTTGAAACAAAGAAGTTTGAAACACAGGTAATTATTCACCTATGTTTCATGATAGGTTTTTTGTCCATTTCTTTGCATGATGGTTAATCATAACATCTTGCATTTATTACCATAACCCCCCTTTTTTATGTGGACAGTTTTTAAATAATTTAGTTTATATGGAAATTTATATAATGTTGAGATATGTAGCTGTACTTATATATATATTAGCACTTCTCAAGTTTTGACATGTTTACATGTATACATCTTTTTACTTGAGAATATGCATTTTAGATGTATATATAGTTTTTCAGTACAGAGACCTATCAAGTTTGCATATATATGTTGATACATTTTCTAGCTTTTTAGCTTTCAAGATGAAATGTATTTTTAGATTCGTGGTTTTATGGAACATATATTAATGAAATGTTGTTTTTAATGTATGTTGTGATGAGCTCATAATCAAATAGATGGGCGTGTTTTGAATATATGGTTTTGGCGCCTTTTCTAGTATATATACTTGTCAAGCATATACTTGTTTGTAAAGGTCTGAAGAAGCTTAATCAAGCGAAAGCGCTTACCTATGTTAATAAAAAACTTTTATTAGCTTTACTATCAGCTTGTCTCGTGGAGTTGGATTGCTTGTTTCGTGAAGTTTGGATTGCTTATGTTGAAGTTTCTCCTTGGGCATTAGTTTTATATGCCCCTTCATTGTTTTGCTCCTACGTGCTTTTACTTTTTGTTATTCTTACTGCTGCTGTTCACCAAGGAGCATTAACTTTTAGCGGAGGACACTATTTTTCATTATTGTTAATTTGGTGGATTTGGTATTTGTCACAGCATGGACCTTGAAAGCATACTTTCTGGTTTATGTGCCGATCACATTGGAGTCTTTGGGATCCATACCTCACCAGGCAATAATCCTAATAATACTGAGCAACAAATATATTCGGATTGTGATTTATGCTTCCATTCACTTACCAAAGGCCTTAAAAACCTTAGGGCAAACATATGGCACCTCAAATTATTCAGAGCATATTCCAACAAGAATATTACTCCTAGGGGTTTACGAACACGGCTCCAAACTCTGGTAGGCAGCCCTGATGAAAAATTGAGTAATGATTGGAAGGAAGCCTTACAAACTGGGTCCATGTTATTTGTGAATCTTCTCTTACAATATTATGAAAGGATAGTTGATACAAACATACAGGAGGTTAAAAAGTTATGTTTGGATTGTAAAAAATTTGAAACACTCCCCAAATTTAAAGATAATCTACAGAGATTATCAAAAGAATTGACAAGTCATGAAAAAGTTATTAAAGACAGGAAAATCAAAAAATTTCACAGAGATTTCTCTGATTACCAGAGGGGACGCCCCTTTGAGCTCAATCTCTCAGTCAGATTTGCGGAAACCATCCAGGGCTCTAACCCTAACCACACCAGGAAGAGACCGAGATCTATACTAAAGAATAGGGAAAGGTCCTACAACAGTACATCAGGAGAGGAGTCCTCTCCTACAGATTATGACAGCACTGGGGAAAGGGACTCACCTCATCGGAAGAAAACTAACAAAAACATCCCTTTAGACATGTTTCAAGGCACAGAGGGGGTAGAAAACACAAGAAAAGGTCCATTAGAACATTCCCTGGAGGAGTTAATCCAGAACTTTCTAGTGTAAACCAATCTCAGCAACCTATCCATAATGTTTTGAACTTGTCGAATGTTAGTTTGTCCTGTGATCAACAGTGTCTTTTGAATAAAGGGTTAAATTTTATACCTGGCTTTTTTTCTGATGAGTATCATATAGTCACTGACATTACTAACTTTTGTCGAAGCTTAAATCTTAAGTTGTTTTTTACAGACAATACAACTCAAAGATCGAATGATTTTAGATTTGGTAAATCTAACTTCCAGCCACCTATGAACAAGCACGTATCCATCTTCATGCAGTCAGTCTTTAGGGACCTACATTTTCATAATCTTGGACATACTATGTTGGGACATAACCTATCACAACAGGAGAACATTGCCCTTCAACAATTACGTAACAACAAAGATATTGTTATATTATAAGCAGACAAAGGTGGGGCAGTGGTGGTTCAAAATATGAGTGACTACCTGCAAGAAGGTTTATCCCAGCTATCCAATAGTGCATGTTACATGCACATGCCCATTGACCCTACTCCTAATTTTAAAAAATAAATTAATTCTTTTTTAACCCTAGCTTGTGAGGAAGGTATTATTTCCAAGGGCTGTGTTTCTCAACTTTCTGTCAAGGATCCTCATAAACAAATTTTATATTTATTACCCAAAATACACAAATCAATAACTAACCCTCCGGGCAGACCTATAGTTTCGGGTATTGGATCCCTAACAGAACCCTTGTCTGCCTTCCTGACACATTATCTTAAACCAGTTTTGGGTTTGATACGGGCAAGGTTACAGGACACCACACAATTCCTTAAAATCATTGAGGACACACAATTGGAACCTGGATGGTTAATGTGCTCATTAGATGTCAAATCATTATATACCAGCATACCACATTGGGCTGGCTTACAAGCTCTTAAATTTTGGTTAGACAAGGCTGGACTATATACATCTGGATTCAACACATTACTTATCTGCATGACGGAACATGTACTAAACAAAAATGTCTTCTACTTCCAAGGTCAATGCTACTGGCAGCTCCAAGGTACAGCCATGGGTGCTTCCTTCGCTCCCATCTACGCCGATTTGTTCATGGCATTTTTCGAGGAATGCATGATTTATGATGATTCCCATAATATATATTTGGTTGAAATGGACATTTGGAGTAGGTACCTAGATGACTGCTGGATGGTATGGCGTGCAGATGCTGGATATCTACGGGAATTTTTTGAATATCTAAATGACAACATCTGGGGTATTGAATTTGCCATTACGTTTGATTTGCAAACCATCAATTTTCTGGATGTGACTATCTCCAGAAATCCAGACCATACTTTGACCACGTGTGTGTTTCGTAAATACCCCCAATACAACACCTTATTACATGCTTCAAGCATGCACCCATGCCATACAATAAGAAATATCCCAGTGTCACAATTTATGCGGATCAAACGCCTTAGTTCCAATAAAACGGACTATGATGATGCCAGTCTTGATCTTTGTCATAGATTTGTGAATAGAGGATACAGACTTGAAGACATTAACAATGCATGGATACGATCATCACAGATGAATAGGAAAACATTGTTGGATTATAAGATTCAGTCTGAAGACACAGGAAACTCTACCGTCAGATTCATTATTACATATAGCAGGAATTACTATGCTATCAGGGATACAATTAATAAACATTGGAACATTCTTTTGGCCAATGAACAACTTAGATGTATCTTGGGAGAACAATGTCAGTTTTCATATAGAAAAGGGAAAACACTGGGGTCCTTATTTTCACATTATAAACACATTGGAAGTGGTGGAGCTATTCACAAACAACTAACTATAACAGGACATGAGTTGTTGGGTACCTATCCATGTGGACATTGTGGGTCCTGTAAACAGATCACTAAATCCAAGCATTTTTCTAGCCATAATACTAGCAAAGTTTATGAGTGCAAAATTTTTGGGAATTGTAGCAGCAACTGGGTTGTCTATCTGGCTTGTTGTCATTGTGGGGCATTTTATGTGGGCCAGACATCTAGGCCGTTAAGAACACGTATCAACGAACATCGAAGAGATATTAAAAATAAAAAAGAAACTAATGCCCTCTACAGACATGTTTCAAAACATCAACAAGCACAGTTCATGTTCCTGATCATTGACAGAATAGTTGGCGATCGCAGCAATACACAAGGGTGGCATGGCATATTGGATCACAAGGAGAAATACTGGATTATTAGGTTAGGTGCACTTTTTTCACTTGGACTTAATGATCATCTTTAAACCACACTTTTATGAGGAATTCAAAAATACCACCAGGTATGGCTCAATTTCTCTATTTTTATTTGATATTTCTAATTATTACAGATATTTGTGAATATATACATGGGATATCAATATATACATATTTATATTTATTTAATAGGGACACTGGTGTGTATTTTTCATTATTGAATGTATATTTATACAACATTTTTGCACATATTTTGGTGCACAAATTTATGATTTATATGAACATCTGTATATACATCCATTATACTTACAGGATGTTCTATTCTTGATTATTATTATAATCAGTGTTTGCTGTTTCCATGAATGAATTTATTTGTATATATTTTTATATAATTTTTGGATTCCATTATTATAATAGTTGGTAGCTTGGTCTCATTGATTCATTGTCTTTTGGATTCTCTCATATATTATTCATGAGCAATTGCTTACCAGTGTGCTCATTGGCAAGCTTAAGGTATTTATTTGCATTTAACATTGTTATTTTCATGTCTGTTTTTCAAACACTGATGAAGGCATATTTCTGCCGAAACCGGTCTGTTATTGAAGAAACTATTAGTTCTTTATATATATTCTCTGAGGCTGACTTTCTGTTAACATTGCTGACCTACTGTGTGTCCACTCATGAACAGAGTAAGCATAACTACAACAATCTCCGGAGTAGGAATAGGGATACCCTAAACAATTGGAATGGGAAATTTAGGACTTTGGACATCCTACACTATTGTAAGTATCATCTACAGTGAGTACTTGTAAGGCTTAAAAGCTGAATATTGCTAAGACTGGTATTCATTATGGTATTCTGTTTTGTTTACTTTTTTCCACAGCTGCCAGGGACTGTGAGTTCAATGTATGGACCCATAGGGCTAGATTGGCGAGGATGAGGGAAGCATGTGGTATGTATGCTGCAGAATAGTATTGTTATTCTAAGATTAAAATTTAAAGATAGCTTTTTGGTATTTTAAAGAGTTGTATCAAATTGAGCATGCATATCTCAACTGTAAAAGTAAGTATGCATACATTTATCTGTAGCGCAGAGCAAGAGTCTAATAGTACAATATCAAATTCAGCATACATTATTCTGTAGCACAAACTAAGAGTAGAATATTAGATTTTAGTTGGAGGTTGCGGGTTGAAAGACCACACTTCCCAATTATACAATGCTGCTAATTCTTCAATTATGTATAATTTAAAGGTTTAAAGTAAAAGCTCTAGACCAGTGGCACACACGACCTGCTGTAGTCTGTAATCTGTAGAATTGGAGCACACACATATGCAATATATCCCCATGTCACTGAGTACTTGCAGAAATATGTAGTATAGTGTGCATCTTTTAGGAGATGGTAGTCTTAAACGTAAAAGTTATCTGTTAGGAGTTGGTAGCCTTAAAAGTAAAAGTTAGGATAATAGAGTCAAATAATTGTTTTAATGCATTGTATGTCACATACAAAGGTACTAATCTTATCTCTTTTTTCCCCTCACCACAACCCTTATGTTCTCTTTTTTATTTTATTTTTATTTTATATATGTTTTTTATTTACTTATTTTTTTTTATTACATGTTGTCAAAATGTGCCCATGTCATCCATGCGTACCACATCACTAAATGCTCCACAGCACAGAGGGGTAGGCCTGCCTTATAGGATCCGCCTGCCCCTTTCCACCATCTTCAGCACCATTGCCCAGCAGATCTGGGAGTCAACCTGGCAGCACTGCCTCTGCTGCCCATGCACTACCTGCAGGCTCAGGTAGTCCTGCCCCAGACACTGGTCCAGTGGTTCCCTCTGGGAGCAGTGGTGGAGGTGGTGATTTTTTCAAATCCACTGAATTGCCAGGAAAGGTGCTTAGGGTTGTGAGCAGCACTGTTGTTGCACACCTATGCTGGCTGGAGAGGCTGCTCTCTTTCATTTTATATAGTACCAGGTGGAGGAGACACAGATGTCAGGCACTACAGCCAGCGGTGGAGTGATGTGAGAGTGATGACAGTTCAGTGGATGAGAACTCGATGCTCACTATCAACTAATTTGACGGCAATGGGTTTCTGATGTCCCCACCCTCACCCTAATTCTGATTTCCCCCAACCTTTAGTGTCCATCACCTTCCCTGTCTATTGTCTTGTTTTGCCTTGTTTGTTTGCAATCGCTTCCTCACCTACCAAGCTTACCTCATCAAGACATTCCTACTTCCCGTCCTCAACATTCCTATCTCTCTATCTCTCTCTAAAAAAAAAATGGGCACCCCCCCCCCAAAAAAAAATCATCCCATACATAGCTCTGCATTTCACACGTGTCTTCTTGACACATTTGATTTGGTCCAATCTGCTATACAACATGATGATTGTGTTGTGGTCACTCCTCTCTCTGGAGTTGACAGTTTAAATTCAGTTAATATTAGGCAGACATGACACCTTACAATGTTAAAGAAATTGATAGCTACAGTTCTTTCTTACCTCCCTCCTGCACATTCCTGCCCTGCTTTCCCTTTGTTCTTCCTCCTGATTGCTCCCCATTTCATCAGTGTCCTGTCTTCCCCATTTCTTTCCTTTAATGCATTGTGCACCAACTTGCAGCAGCGGTAATGTGAAAGTAGTTTACAGTATTACATACAGCTGTACTCAAAACCAGTACCATCTGGCCACAAAAAGGAATGTATCCCTGCATTAGCTATATTAACACAACTGCCACATGAGTCAATTAAGTAGCAGGTGTATTCCAGAGACTCAGTACTAACTGTCAGGCTTTGTTCTTCCCTCTGCTTGCTCACCATTTAACTACTTTCTTATCTACCTCATTTTAACAGCTTTAATCTGGTCAAAAAATAGAATAACACACATAAGTAGCAGATAAAGCAATGGATCCCTTCACTTTTTGGGCTCCATGTTACGCTTTAGCAATAGGTCTCACATTTTGTGCACTGCTTATCTACTTGCAAACATATATATCTGTAATGTGTATGCACTTTCCTAAATGTTGTTCAAACCTGCTGCTCACTCCACTATGGAAATGTTTATATTATGCTGTATCACTGCTGTTTAATGTCCATTTCCTGTGTATGACTTGAATTACACATGTAAACATTGCAGATTGAGGGCCCTATCTAACAATATATCACATATTTATAATGCATCCATCTGTTGCCACTCCCTAAGCACTGCAACCCTGGTGTCTCAGTACCTTTTCCACACATATATCAACCACAGTATTAAATGTAATATCAAATGTTGTATGCTATGCAATGCATATCAACATGTAGAACTACAACTTTTGACCCATATGCCTAAAAACACTTAGCTGCAAGGCTTGGGAAGGAATAAGCATGGGTCATATCCACATGGACATAGGTGACCTTCAAAACACTTGACTCCAACCCCATTTTGTTTTTGTCAAGGGTGCATATTGCTTAATGAACCTTGTGGACTTCTTGGATACTGACCCCACAGACCTGTATGAGGGATAACAGGACATACCGCCTATGGTGACTTATCCAAAGCATTTGACATTATCACCCATTCATATGTCATAGTGAAGATCTCGCACGTGGGATTTAAGCAATACAGTAGTACAGGGATAGGCAACTGGTTAACTGACATAACACACACTGACTGCTCCCCTACCCATAGCCAATTACCATTAGAATACTATTAGGATCTGTGCTGGGCCCATAACTGTTTCCAAGCTACTTTCCTGAAGTATAGGCAGTGGTAGATGGCCTGTGGTTTGCCAAGTTTTCAGATTACTTGTAAATGGATGCACTAATATAGAATCCCTCAGTGATAGTAACATATTATGGAAGGAGCTGCTACACACATATGACTGCTGCCAAACTCACAGACTGAAACTTAAAGTATACAATGGCTCATTGTCCCCTTTGGCAGTGAAGAACTTTTAATAATTATGATGTACATAGCACCCCTCTAAGTTCAAACACAGTGTTGTGAGACTTAGGAACAAATGTTAATAGCAATCTACACTTTCATCACTATGTGTCCATGGTGGTAATACACACATTCTGCATTTTGCACATCATACATATTGACATCACATCCAAGACCAGGGTAGACATACCTCTGCTGCACTCTACCTTTATCAGACCACTAATTGAGTACCATGCTTCCTTCTGTCTGTGCCTCACCAGACACCTTCAGCAATTAGAGAAAACACAGGGTTTTGCCTGGGAGACACAAAGGGCCTCCAAACATTACACAAATGGAAAGACTGAAAGACCTATCAGTGTATTCAGTATCATGCAGACTGCTTACAGATGACCTATGCTTGGTCTACGGAGCAGTCTCAGACCCTGCCCTATTGGAAATGCTGCACATCTGCAAGTCAAATGGGACAAGAATAACTTGGCCCAGGGTTTGCAACCTAACCTGTGACATAAACAGGACATGCAAGGGAGACAGATATATCATCCAATGGCAAACTCCTCTGTAATAGGGTCCCACTGTGTGTGAATCAGTGCTCCTCAATGACCCTGTTCAACCACAACCATGACTACTGGTTGGGTGATTGTAAAGTCACCTCTGGGGTTGCACCTATGCCCTTCATGGACGGGGCCAGTTGTGTTTCTCGCAAAGTCGCTCTGCTATCAGTGGCCATTCAACTATGCTCAATAAGGGTACTTGAGTTTTACACAACTAGCCTTCTAAACATTGTAGGGCCAATTAGGCTAGTAGCTTCCTATGTACATTTGAAGCTATGATCCTATGCAGGTTTCCAAACATTTTGAATCCCACATGGCCTGTTGACATCACCTATAAGTTCACCTGCAGTCTTGTAAAAGTCAAGCTTGTGCCATGGTGCTTGTGTAACACACTATGTTCTGTAGTCTGTGTACTTAGATAGGCAGAGGTTTTGTTCTCACTGCAGTCAACTGTGTGTGTGTGTGTGTGTGTGTGTGTGTGTGTGTGTGTGTGTGTGTGTGTGTGTGTGTGTGTGTGTGTGTGTGTGTGTGTGTTTGTGAGATTATTTTGGGGGAAATGGTAATGTCTACTCGAGCAGCAGTTTACTACTGTGAGGTGCAGATCAGCAATAATCTACAAATTACAGTAGTAACTGTGATTAACAGACATGCAGATTAGCCAGTAATGACTTCTTACCTCATTACTGCTTACATAGCTCTGAACTGCAAATTACCTCTTCATGGGAGCATTACCTTTTTAATGTGAGCCATACTGCTCATGCTAGACCCACAGTGTATTCCCAGGTATATCATAACTATATGCTTGTATTGGATCCAATTAAGTGGATGTATGTATTTTCAGCTAAATTAATGTAGAAGTATTTTTTTTAATTTTAATGGGAGTTCAAAACTGAAACAAGTGAAAAGAGAGATGAATCTAAAAGTACATCTGGAGAGTATGAAAATGTTAGAGAACAGCAGAGAGTAATGCAGGAAGAAATTAAAAAATACCATCATGGTGGAGAAGTTTCAATATGTTATTTACCAAAAAAAGCATATGGGTGAAGTCATGAAGGAACTGTGATGTGTATAGTTCCTTCTTGAATTCACCTATATGCTACCCTGACATGGTGCCTCATGGTGCAATAGCACAATGACATGCAGTACTGTGTAGGATGATGCCATGGCCATGCTGAATGCTAATGTGATAAGAGACCTTGGCACACAGGAAAGTAGTCTCTCATTTAATAATCACATCACCACAGTAGTCAGGAAATCCTTCTATATGGCACACCTCATCACAAAAGGTTTTTCATCCAGGAAAAAAGAGGTCATTGTTCCCCTCTACTCATTACTCATTAGACCCATTATTGAGTACAATGCTCCTTTTGGTATGTACCTCACAAGACATCTACAACAACTGGAAAGGCCACAGAAATATCTCACAAAGAGGATTACCTGCCTCAAACATATGCCCTATGCAGACCGTCTCAAAAAATTCCAGCTTTACTCCGTCGCATATCACCTACCGAGAGGCGATCTCTGCCTAACATACAAAGCTATGTCAAACCCAGAGCTGTTGGACATGTTCCACTTAAAGAAATCCCAATCCCTCTGAGCTACACACTCTAGGGACCTAAACCTTGTCACCACAATAAACAGAACATGCTGGAGGGATAGATTCCTGTCCCAGAGACTTCTCATACTCTGGAACAAACTAACTATCTATATCAAACAAAGCTCCTCATTAGCACTCTTCAAGAAAAATCTTGATGATTGGATGGAAAATAGGAAATTCACCCCAGGGATCACGTCTGTGGCTCTGCTCAACAGGGGCACAGGAAAATAATTTTCATGGGTGGCGAAAGATAGGGTACATTTTTGGCTAGACTTATATAGGCCCTAGGGCCAATAGCCTAGTGCCTACCTATGAACCTATGAACCTATAATGAGGCAGTCCTGGGATAGGCATATGCTAAATAGCTATGCACAGTCTCCTCTGGCACTACCTTCAGGAAGGCCAAGTTCAACTACCTACCACAGCCATTATACAAGGATCAGGATGAGGGAAGCTATTAGACACCAGAAATGACTGTTTAATAAAGTGCCTTAATGGCACTGACATCACTATAAGAGCAGGGATGGAGGAATCACTAGACACCAAGGATGACTGTTTATTTAGGTGTCTTTACACTGACATTACACGGGGATCAGGGCATGGGGTAATCATGAGACACCAAGGATGACTATTTACTTAAGTGCCTTCATGACAGTGACATCACTGTGGGTATCATGGGTGTGAGTGGAATCAGTAGACACCAGGAATACATCATACTTAAGTACCATAATTGCAGCACCATTAGTACAGGGATCTGGGTGGGGAAGAAACACTATATCACCAGGGATTCTACAAATGTGCTATAACAGCAAATAAATGATTATGGTGACTGGGGAGTGGGGGGACACAGATGCTATCAGTGCAACAACAAATGTAGTGAAATGGCACATAAACTATTATACAGGTCAGGGGTGGGGGGACTGCTGGAGGGAAGCCAAGCCAAGGGGCATGCATGGAAAGTGCGGTGAGTGTTTGTGAATTTGCATTTGTAAATGTGTGTGTGTGTGTGTGTGTGTGTGTGTGTGTGTGTGTGTGTGTGTGTGTGTGTGTGTGCGTGCATGCGTGCATGCATGCGTGTGTG
This sequence comes from Protopterus annectens, assembly GCF_019279795.1. Lineage (NCBI taxonomy): Eukaryota > Metazoa > Chordata > Ceratodontiformes > Protopteridae > Protopterus > Protopterus annectens. The sequence goes on along the minus strand of NC_056728.1, from coordinate 616,545,222 downwards.
TGTGTGTATGTGTGTGTGTGTGTGTGTGTGTGTGTGTATGTGTATGAGATTAATTTGGGGGAAATGGCAATGTCTACTCGAGCATCAATTTACTACTGTGAGGTGCAGATCAGTAATAATCTACACATTACAGTAGTAACTGTGATTCACAGACATGCAAATTAGCCAGTAATGACTTCTTACCTCATTACTGCTAACATATCTCTGAACTGCAAATTACCTATTCATGGGAGCAGAACCTTTCTAATGTGAGTCATACTGCTCATGCTAGACCCATAGTGCATTCCCAGGTATATCATAAATATATGCTTGTACTGGATCCAGTTAAGTGGAGGTATGTATTTTCAGCTAAATTAACTTAAAATTAGAAAACAGGTGCTAGAAGTATTTTTTTAAATTTTATTGGGAGTTCAAAGAATCTAAAAGTACAATACTGCACTTTGCACCTATTCTCTTTTTCCGAGTAACACGGAAGGTGAAACAGATAGAGAAATGCTATATGTGACTTATAAAGACTTATGGAAATATTAACAAGAAAAGAGTTGTGGAAAAAAAGATGAAAGGTAAAAAATATGAAAAGAACATTATGTATGGTGAAAATAAATGAGTCTGATAAAAAATCATGCTATAATAATATTAAGGAAAAGCACTATATGGAACATCATTTGAAGAAATTAGAAGATATAAAAATGTTATAAAAAACAGAAGGAAATGGTCTGAGAATGTTCATGAAGAAGGGCATTTCTTGTTGAGAATTTTGTTGAATAAGATACCAGTTAAACGTAATACAGAATAGAAGGTATTGGAAAAAAGAAAATATGATGTGTATCAAGGAAGGAACAGGAATATACATTTTTTTAGACTGTGAAAAAAATTAACAATTTTAGAATCTTTATTTTAGGACTATAAATGGGAATGATTTAAAAATGATAAAAATAGCTGTTATTATATGCAAAATATGAGGAAAACAATGGGAAATTGAAAAATAGGACAGAATGTTGTTCATAGCACTTGATAGATAATGGAAAAGAAGATATTATGGATTACTGTATAAAAAAGTAGAGATCATGAAGATGTGTTAGGTAAAATAAAAAGATGGTTGTGGAAGGCAGGATGGGAAACAGATACAGACATTTTAATGAATACCTGATGCTACTGACTTTTTTTAAATGATAAAAATAGAAATAATGTTTAAGCAGATTATATGTTAAGACAAATGAAAAGAAATGACAAGACCTATGCTACGAATATGAATGAATAAATAATGTAAAGAACAGTAAATTAGAAAAGTTGTAAATAAAGCAGTGTCAGTATTGTCAACTTAAGCAAATACCTGCCGTGGGAATCAAACCCACAGCCTTTTAATTCGCCAGTACCAGATATGAGAGTGCTACCTGCTGAGCAATTGACACTCCATGGTATTTTTACCCCTTTTTATAGGTACCATGATGGCTTCGTGGTTAGAGTGCCTCCCTCACAGCTTCATGGTCCGGGGTTTAAATTCTGCATCCAGTAACAATGGGCAACGCCTGTATGGTCTCCCTGAAAAGTGGAAGAGAATTCATGCTTACTCTAACCAGTAAGTTGGGTGGTGAGCTTTTAGTGCTGCCATGCTGGGTCAAAAGGTAGCACCATTTTTTTTCATGGCTTACACTAGGTAGTTTCTGGGTTCTAGTCCAACAGTATGTACTTTCCCTCTATATATGTATAATAAGTGCATTATACCATGTGCTGGTAACAATCCGCAGTAGTGGTGCTGTAGTAGCGTTGTCGCCTCACAGCAAAATGTTGTCGCATTCGATTCTCAGCTAGAGCGTCTTCTGTGTGGAGGCATGGGTGAATGGGTGTGCCTTCGTTGAAGGTTGTGCATCAGGGCTGGTAACTCGGCATGGAAAAATACACTACCAAACATTAGCGGACCGGAGTTCCGCTGTGGAGGCTCCTAACCGGGATAAGCCGAAAGACACAACAACAACCATGTGCCAGTAACAGAAGTTGCATAAATCAAGTTACCAGTGAGTTAGTAGCCTGAATAGCTCAGCTGATAAAGAATATAACTGTTTATGTCTGGGTCATAGTTTAGCATCAAACAAATTCTCTAGGGACAATTGCCATAAATAAGGAGTTTACCTTACAGATACAAGGTTTTGTCATTACTTCCATTAACTGTCTGTGAGGCCCCTCTGCCCCCTTTCAAAAAACCAAGCCAGAAGTGCCGAACTGTAGAGGAGCCCAGGGCAGAAAGGTAACAATTACAGGAAGCTAAATCTTTAGGCCGTCCTAAAGGTACCACAGAGTACTTTGTCGGGTAACACCAATGTTTAGCTAGCTGCTGGAACTGAAAAGACAGAAGAAAAGCCAGGAAAGTTCTTTTTCTATGTTTACACTGATGCTTTTATACCATTTTAGGTGTTGTGTCCTGTTTTTGCATTACCTTTATTATTTTATACAATATTTTTGGTTTTCAGCTAATACTACCTTGCCTGATATTGCTAGCTGCACTTTAAGTATTCTAAGCTGTTCTGTTTTGTTTAAATCAGTGCCTTGAGTGAATCTACTTGGACAGGAGTGGCTGCCATCTTTGAAGAAGTTGTGGGTCATCAAATGAGAGTTATACTGATTATTACAGGTTCAAGGTAGTTCACAGCAATTGAACTTCTGAATTTTCATTGGCTCTTTTTTTTTATTCTTTTGAATGTACTGCTTGGTGCTGTGCTGAGTGCAGTGGCATGGTAATATTATTTCCACAGTAGGTAGTACATACAAATGTAGTTGCCTCTTTATGTATGACAGGAGGTGTACTTTCTTATAATATTGATGAGTTATGTATTAATTTCTGCTTTGCCTAAACTACTTGCAATGTGTTTCTTGAACTTCTGATCTGTGCTGATCTATACAGCCTCAGTTCCAGTTGCACCAAGCAATGTGGGTTCATGCTGAACATATAACCAGCCCCAACAACTTCCACATCTGTAATATTTTCCCAGCTCCTCCTTAGATCCTCACTTACTTTGAATCTAGTAGCACTAGGCATTTATGGAGAATGAACACACAACCACCCCCAACCCCCACCACTGCCAGCCTAGCAGTTATAGCACTAGGACGATGGATGACCTACCTCATGCACACTGACAATGAATCCTACTAAACCCAAATGACTCTTTCTGTAAGAGATGTAAATACTTAACTTAGATGGAGGCTTCCCTCTCTCAACCAGCTATATGTAGTGAGCTCAACACTTTATTACCCCACCTGCACCTATGCAACATCCACAGACTACAAACTCTAAGCCTTCTTATGCTGATGCCATTAAAGAATCTGTTCCTAAGCCTTCTAGGACTCCAAAGAATAGGCATCAGCCTAAGCCCTCAAATTTAAGTTCTGCATTCAACCCAGTATCAACAGCTCTCATTCAAAATATAGCTTCTTCTCTCACTGTAGGAAATATACAAACTAACAAAGGTCACATACGTATCACAGATAAGTCTTTAATGCAACAAGACCAAGCTAGTTCAACTGGCAATGCCTATGCTCTAGGTGACTCCATGTATCATCTTGAGTAAAGGCAGATTAATGGTTAGACACTTCTCAGGTACCAGCATACATAACATTACTAAAGCCCTCAAATTCCCTCATCTGAGGTTAACACAGAACCTGATCATTGTGTACATGGCAGTGAATGGCTTGACGCACACCTTTTTGCATTATATGAAGAGGGATATGATAAATTTCCCTAAATATACATCTGGAAAGGATTGAAACTAGTACTGAGCAGTAGCCTATATTTCCAATAATGATGATGCAATGCAAACAAAATATAATTAACTTTAATTATTGGTGTAATTACTGATATGATTTTACAGAGACCCAATATATATCAGCCTGAGATGAGATGTTTGCTAATCCTGGCTGCTTTTCTAGGTACAGTAAACTCTCAGTTAACTGCCACCCATGGGTATTGGTAGACGCCGGATAACTAGTTTCTGGTTGCTTGAGAGTTACTATTAAAAATAGGCCTGACAAATACTGTACCCTATACTATTTGCTTGGTTTGACTTATTCTCAGGTTGAGGAGAGAGGGAATTTATTCCTATCTTCTTTTTTAAAACTCTAAAACTCTAAAAATGTAAGGTATGTTTCTGCAGGGGGAAAACAGAAAGTGCAACACATGAAAATTGTACTGTATTTCTTCAACTTTTTTTTCCGGTTGATTAATAGTGCTGATTGTTTGAGTTTCAGTTAACTGAGAGTTTACTGTATGGTCTGCATCTGTATCTCCTAAAGTATTCCACAAGTTGGTTACAAATTTTAATTCCATCGGTTGTGATTTCTTTAGGCAAGGTCAGTCTCCTCAAATTACCCATATTGGCAACAACAACTGAAATCATATAAAAGTAGCACTGATCATGGCAATGACCCTAAACAAAAAGCTATACTCCTTACAGGCATTCATAACTCCTGAAATATATATATATATATATATATATATATATATATATATATATATATATATATATGCATAGTTACTGAAGCATGGTTTCAGGACAGTAAAAGCATCTTCACAGTCCAGGGTTTTGATGTCTACTACCTGTTTAGATCCAATGCTGAATAGAATGTTTTAGGTGATGAAGACATATCGGTGTTCCTAAGAAACCATTTCACCTCCAGACTCATAATGCAGGAAATGACTTGCAACTCCTCCACATTCTTATTCTGATAAACAAAAGCCAATACTACATAGTAGCCAACTATTCTACCCCACTCATGACCCTAGCAGACCATGAGACATATCATGACAACCATCACCAAAGAACCTATCACTATCCTCTTGGCTGACTTCAACTATGCCTCAATTCGAGTAACCCACACGTGCGACCTCAGCCTGATCTGTGGCATCAATAGGACTTGTTGGTGGGACAGATTTGTGTCCCAGAGACACCCCCTTTTGTGTAATAGACTCCCGCTCCACGTAAAGCAGTGTACCTCATTAAACCTTTATAAGCGCAATCTGGATAACTGGATGGGGAACAGAAAATACACCCCTGGGATTCCACCTGTGTCACTGCTTGACAGTGGCATAGGGTGCTGACTTGTTGGAACATGGGCTAAATCATTGGCTAGGCTTGTGAGGGCCTCAGGGCCAATAGCCTAGTAACCTCCTATGATCCTATGAACAGTAGAACCTACACCACCAAAACGAGTATGTGTAGGGATTCCTGGATTTCATTAATGCCAACTAGTTGGAACAACTTATCCAAATACCAATGAAGGGCTCTAAAAATTAGACCTAGTGCTCACAAATGCAGCTTCCTATTCCCATAGCCCACAGTTACCAAACCACTGGTTAGAACAGACTATTGTGCTTTAGTTGTGAAACGTGAGTCACCTCAAAACCCATCCATCATCAGAGACTACCCTAAGACAAATCTACTCTAGCTATCTGATGAAATTCAAGCACCCTCCTCATATAGATGTCATTGTATCTCATGTTGAAATGTTCACAGTTAAATTCTGCACCCACCTTCAAGATAGTTTTGAGGCATTGTTTCCCATAAGACATAACTAAATAGACAAATTTAAGGGCAAAACTAGATGGCAAAACCCCATTATCACACTATTCAATGATAGAATGAAGCTGCTAGCCCATAAAAGCAAAAGTTATATCAAGTCAAGTGGCGACGAGTTCAGAATGACCAACAAAATACTTAGAAACAAAGTTTTAAGGACTTCAGCTGGACAAACATCATTATAAATATATGATAAAATCATAAAGTTGCTCCATAACAGCAGTATCTCAGATGCTGGCTTAGCAGTCAGCTTCACAAAGAAGTTCAATGCCCACTTAGACAAATGCATAGAATTGGATAAAATGAAGATAAAGGCAGGACCAGGCCAAGTCTCAAAACAGTACTCTATTTAAAACAATAAAATGGATAAAAGTGCACCATAAGCACTTTCAGGCAGATAAGCCCTTCATCAGATCTGGTGATGCCTGGTGGTTCCTGCCTTTATCTTAGTTTTATCCATATTGGCTGTTTTTGGAGGTGAGACTTTGGTGTAAGGTGATTTTTTGCTGATATCAAATGCATAGAATTAGCAGTCCAAAGCAAAGCAAAACACAATGAAAAATTCATAATCAAACCACCCTAGTGGTTCAACAACATAAAGACATTTTTTAACAAGGGAAAAACTGTTTAAATTATACAGCAGAGCCAAAAGTCTACAACATAACAAGAATAGCATAACATGCTTGACTAGGAAAATACAAATGCTATTACGATAAGTAAAGCAACCCATGAAACTAGGCAAGCTTTTGAAACTAAGGATAACTTCATGTCCTTATTTAACAGCTCTAAGAAACAAGGGAGCAATACCCAAACTTCTTAAGAACTTGTCATAAATAAGACCTCCCCTAACAATTCAGTAGACATTATCAATGTACTAGCAAAGAAGTAAAATTGAAACTTCACCTCATAGCTCTAAACAAATTCCACATATCCCAGAATCCCTTGCATCCCTATTGTAAACAAGAGACATGTTCAGTGGTGTTGTCAAAGACCAAAAATACTTCCTGTATGGGACCTAATAATAGGTTTGGATACTTAATAAATAGCATCAGCCATGCCCTTGCCAGCCTCCTCCTTAAACTGTTAAACCTCAACTTATCCCCAGGATGTTTGCTAAGAATTATGGTGCACCACAGTATGATGCCCCATTACAAAGACGCCCATACCACAGACCCCAGCAATTATAGACCAATTATTAGTTCATAGGCTCATAGTTATATACCAGACTAATGACTACCAGGGCCTTAATAATACTAGCAGTGGAATTGAACTCAGTTGTGTCCCTATATATCTTGTGCATTTATTAGAGGGGTTATGTTAGTCAAGAATTCTTTAGAAGTTAGTTTAGGCATTACTGTTTTCCTCTGTATATCAATGACTTGGGGGCCAGACCCATGGTGAATTTATGATTTCCCATCCATGGGTCAAAGATTAAATTGTGTTAGAGATGGTCTCTGTTTCACATGGATGCGGAGCCTGCCCCAGAGTATGGGGATCCTTTGAGATACATATCTGTATTGTGGATGTGCAAAAGGACCATCAGAGCTGGATCCTAGGATTCCTTGTATGCCAGGAATAGATCACCTGTCAGTAACCTGTAGGAGTCAGAGTACAGAGATAGGGCTTTAAGACAATTCACACAGGACAATCTGTTTATACTGTGGATTCTTCTAGTAAGGAATCTTTGTGGGTATTCAAACTGTTGCATAGGTCTGGTAAGGTACATACAAAAGGGGGAATTATGCTCAATTATACTCAATTATGGGTCTGATTAGGGATGAATTATGTGGAACTATGATTTCCTTGGACCTGGATGCCATGCTTTTACTTCTAAGTTGGGAAACATAGAATGATTTTCTTACTACCTTAGCCACACATTGCTCAAAGGGCGGATTACTGTCTACATATTTCCCAGATCCCTGACTACTGGGTCAACTCTTAGGGGTGTCTTATTGATGTAGAAATTAGTCTGGTTGTCAATTTTCCCAAAAGGCACTATCATGTATTTCTTTGCATTGAGTTTCAGACCCTGAATTTGGCACCAGTCATTTGTCTGTGTTAGACCATCTTGTAAGATGTTTATGTCATGGGGGAATCTATAATAGCTCCCAAATTGTAGTTTTCTATGAGCTTCATCATTCAAAGGCCCTTGATGTAAGTCTTTACCTCCAAGAAGTAGATGCAATATATTAGGGGTCCCAGTATGGAGTCCTGAGGTACCCACTGGTGACCAGTCTTTGAGTGGAGGTAGTCTCACCAATCCTGACTTTCTGGTTGCTATCTGAGAGCCAGATGGCAATCCAATGAGTTATGCAGGGGATTTATGCCCAGTTCAGTGAGCTTGTCAACTATACCCAAGCGGAGTATTGTTTTAAATACATTTGCCAAATCCATGTAGGTGATATGCACTGTTTTCCCCTCATCCATTGCCTTAGTGACCTCCTCAAAGAAGTCCACCAGGTTTAGTAGGCATGATCTTCCCTTGTCAAAGCCAAGCTGAGTTGAGTCCAGAGTCTGAAGATTGCTATGTCTTTGTTGATCATTTCCATGATAATTTGTTCCATGGCTTTGCATATTAGACTAGACAGACTATAAGCCTGTAGATTCTGGGGTCAGTTAATGGTACACCCTTGTGAAGTGGGATAGCAATTGCAGTCCTCCACTTTCATGTTGCAATGCTGATTTTGAGGCTGTAGTTGATAATTGTCTCAACTGATCCTGATAGGTCATGTTTTCAAATATTTAGGAGGCACCCGTGTATATTGTCTGGGTCAATTGAGGCTGTGTTTTTGGCCTTAGAAAGCACCACTAGAACCTGCTCCCTGTTAATAGCTGGGGGGGGTATGCTTGTAGTTATCTCATAGAGGAAGACTGGGGTGAAGTTGGGGGGTGAAGTCTGAGCTGAATTTATCAGCCAGCAAATTCACTATGTCACTCGGCTCAATGAATATTGCACCATTGGCCACAAGTTTGACACACTGTTGTGCACTATCTTTGAGGTTTCAGACATAGCCGTAGGAGGCCTTGTGGTTGTCTTTATCCTGTGAGCTTATATTGACCTTATAATTGGCCTTGTTGACTTAATTATCCCTCTTTATTTCCTGTTTAGTATAATCAGAGAGCTCCTATCATTATGGGAGTTGTTCTTCCTGATTTTAGATATGACTTTTTTCCTTTTGTTGTATATATACTATTAAGATTAGGATTCCACCAGTGTGGTTTGCTTTTAAAGTTTGTTTTGGGCTTATTTCCAAAACATACAGCTGCATGTATATAGGCATTGACATGGTTGTACAGGGTCTCTGTGAATGATTCCACATAGATTGTTGTGAACTCAAGAGTTGGAAAGGATATTGAATTTTAATAAACTATCACTTGATTGGGAATAGTTACTGTCTGTTACAGGGTTTGCTGTGATTACTGAGTTGATTTTTATTTTCAATGGCGATAGCTTTCTGGTCTGACCTCACCAGTGATAATGTGACACTCAGGGTTGCAGTGCTCTCCCATATTGGTGAGTACCAGGTTCAATATGTTTGAACCTCTGGTGGTTATGCTCACTATCCGGTCAAGTGTATTTTTATTAATAAAGTGCAGGAATCATTGAGACTGTGAGTATGAGACAGTGCATGTTTCCTAGTCTATAGAGGGATAGTTGTTAAAGTATCCCATGAATTGCGTATTTGGTTTAATGCTCAGTGTCTCCAGTAGGAAAAGGTATGAGCTATGGGATTCCAGGGACATAGAGGGTGACATTTAGCTTACTAAGATGTGGTATGGGACTCGGTCTATCATGCTATGCAAGTGGATAAATTCCAGGGCATCATCCTGTTTAGCCAATGTAGAGTGATGCTTGTTGCTAATATCGACTGAGACTCCTCCATCTTTTGTTTCTGTCTTGGCAGATGATGGTCTAGATGTGTGGAAGACACTGACGCCTTGTACTGATTTAGTATTTTCTGCAGATGTAAAACAGTCTTGCTAATGGCACAGATGTCTATATTCTCCACGGTGAGGAGAGCTTGTAGGGTATGTAGTTTCTTGTTTAGGCTTCTGACATTGAACAGTAGTACCTTTAGGTTTCCTTGGGTTTTATTCAATATGTCAGTGGATTTGTCAGTTTTGCATTGCCTAAAAAAGGCTCTTAAGGGGTGGATAAATTTTTATCCAATATTCGGAAGCCTTTTAGCCAATATATGGAAGCCTAGGGGAGACATGTGCAGACCATGCTTTACAAAGCAATGTGGTTTGTTAACCATGTCCTCCCAGGTCTATATCAGAACATTGAAGGTTTAAAACTTCAAATGTTCTAATATCGACCCGTTTTCAGTGAATGCTAAAATTAGCGAAGCTGCAGAAAACCAAATTCTTTCCTAGGTTCTGTGGCTTCGCTATTTTCAGCGCTGTAGTGGAAAGTTACGGGTCGGGTTCAGGTAAGTGTGCGATTGTGTGGACATTAGGGTTAGGGTGTGGGTTAGGTGAGTTAGGGTTAGGGTGCAGGTTGGTGAGTTAGGGTTAGGGGCGGGTTAAGTGAGTTAGGGTGAGTTAGGGTTAGGGCGTGGGTTAGGTGGGTGTGTGATAGTGACGGACCTTAGGTTTAGGGTTTGGGTTAAGGTAAGTAGATAGATAGTAGTGTATGTACAGTTTAGTGTAGAGTTAGTTGTAGGATTTTAAGTGTATGTGTGTGGAATGATGTTTTTTAGGTGTGCTTGTGTTGTGTGTATGTGTTTTGGAATAGCAAATTTTTTCCTTGAGAAAAAAAAATCACTGTTCTGAATGTTCAACATTATGTGGTTTAGATATTTTAGGTTTGATGAAATAGCATTCGCTATTTTCATCTTTCAATAGCGTGATATAAATAAATATTGATTACCCCTGGAAAGACACCAGAAACTAAACCAATTATTGAAGTCAATCATCTTTTATTCATATTGATGCATCATCCTTGGTGAAGGAAGACTGCTGATCAATGCAAGACACATACCTGCCTGAGACACACAACTCAGAGAGATCAACAATATCTCTATTCATACAGTCCAGGGAAATATGTCTGGCACCTGTTGTGTAGTGACTTGAGTGCTTGCTTAAGTTGGTGGATCCTGGATCTAGATAAGCAACAAACCACTATCTTCTCCTTGTTCAGTCTGGTGAGTGGAGCATCTGTATGTCATACAATGGAGTCCCCATGACTAGAGTCCTGGGTAATATGTTGACTTGCCTCATGGGCTTTGCTCTTGGTGCTCCACTGGGTGTAGGACTATGTGTGGTGTTTGATGTTGCTTTTGTTGTGCTTTACTGCTTATATGATTAGGAGGTCTTTGAGATTTGGGTAGATTACTTTTCAGTGCCTCAGCATATGTTGGCCTATGTGTGTGATGGACACTAAGCATGGTGGATGTAGTGCGCTTATTCCTGACAACCTTGTTTATATGCAAGACTGTTGCCTCCACTGAAACTGGTTATGTGCATCTGTCATATACTGTGTTTGTGTTTTTGTTTTTTTTGTTTGTCTTTTTTTTTTTTAAGGCTTAAATGATTGTCTGTGAACATGGGACAATTCCAACATTAAATCAGGATGCCCATAGCTACCAAGCTGGCTATGGAGACATTTGGAAATTGCATATCTATGTTGTCTGGACCTGTATTTGGGTGGGCTACTGTAAGTCATGGATGGCGTTATACAGAGATCTCTTCAGGTAGTTTCTGGGGTCTGGCACTACACTAGTTTGGATTGTGCTAAGATGTGTTAGCAGTGTTGTTTAATGTGCAAACTAGCTTCTGTAGGCTGGACTCCAAACTATGGCTTTGTGTTAGCCACACTAAGTTACCGGTTTCAGTTCTATGGGGAGTTTTATTGACCAAGTTTACTTTATAGGCATATGTGTCTGTACAGGGCACTACTAATCTGTTGATGTAATAACACCAAATAAAATTGCTTGCAAGTATAATGCTTCAACAAAACTTAAAGTATTTTCACAAGGTGATTTCAAGTATTAGGAACCTTTAGAATGCTTTAAAAGCAAAATCAACAAATACAGCAAAAATAATCAGCAGTGCGCTAAACAGTTAACTGAAGTACAAAACAATAAAATATCTTATCTGCCAATGAATCCCCCTCGTTAGTCAGGTCTGACCATAAGCTAATCACCCTTAACATCCACATCCCACCCCCACCCGCCAGTAAAGAAACCACCATAAAAAACTTCTCCAAAGCCAACTTCATGCTACTCAAGTCAGAAGTTACAAACTTCATAACACCCATGCAGACGGGAACAGAAAGTTCAACTGCTGAATCCTACACTAAGGCACTGTACGAGCACATCCATTCATGCATGAATCGTGCCATCCCAAATAGAACCAAAATGCTCTCATCCAAAAAAAGGAAGCTAATCTGGTGGTCCCCTGCCATAAACAAACTTTACAACAAAAGGAAGAAACTTTTGCAGAAAAGAGGAAAATTCCAGGATGCAAAAAACTCCCTTACTAGCCTCAGTAAGAAACTGAGATGCCTCATAAAATCCTCCAAAGCTAGTTACGAAAATAAAATTGCCAAAGATTCCAAAGACAACCACAAAGCATTCTATAACTATGTCAAGAATCTAAATGGCAATGCTCAGATCTGCTCTGAGCTAAAACAGAATGGCAATAAATATACTGACCCAAAGGATATTGCCAATATCCTGGCAGATCGATTCAGTGCCAACTTCACCCCCCTCTCACCCCCTAAATGGCCCATCTCAATACCGGAAGATTGCCAAATTCCAGTAATAATGGCCACACAGGTACAAAACGCACTCTCTAAAGCCAAGAATCCATGGGACCAGATGACATCCCGGGCTGTGTACTACATGAACTACAATATTAACTGGCCCCTCACCTAAGTGTCATGTTTAATCATAGCCTCACCTCAGGTTTCGTGCCCACTGAGTGGCGCAGAGCTACAGTTATCCCAATCCACACGGGGGGATCCACCTTGGATCCCGGAAACTACCGTCCCATCAGTCTGACAAGCCTTATCTGCAAGGCCATGGAGCGTATTATCATGGAACTTATAAACAAAGACATTGGCAACCTTCAAACACTGGACCCCACCCAGTTTGGGTTTGTGAAGGGCCGATCTTGTCTCCTGAACCTGATTGACTTCTTTGAATCAGTCTCCAGAGCCATGGACAAGGGTAAGGTGGTCCACACAGCTTATCTAGACCTTGCCAAGGCCTTTGACACCATCCCCCACTCTGGAATCATAGATAAACTTACTTAGTTGGGCATTAATCCCTGTGTCACCCAATGGGTTGCTAAATGGCTTACTGATAGAACCCACACTGTAAAAGTAGCCAACTCCAAATCCAGCTCCAGACAAGTGACAAGTGGAGTACCTCAGGGTTCAGTCCTGGGGCCGCTCTTGTTTGGCATCTACTTCTCTGAAGTACAGGTCAACACTAAGGGACTCTGGCTAACAAAGTTTGCAGATGACTGCAAACTGGGAGCCATTATTGAATCCCCAAATGATGTGGATACTCTACAAAAGGGCCTTACAGAAACAGATGCTTGGTGCCAGAGCCATGGGCTCAAGCTCAATGCCAAGAAATGTATTGTTATCCCCTTTGGGAAAAAACATGTATCCATGAATTACCATATCGGTGGCAGTACACTAAACACAGAAAGTGTGATAAGAGACTTAGGGACACAGGTGGACAGTGGTCTCACCTTCGATAACCACATCGCCACAACAGTCAGGAAATCCTTCTATGTGGCACACCTCATCACGAAGGGCTTTTCATCCAGAAAGAAGGAGGTCATTGTCCCACTGTACTCATCCCTCATTAGACCCATTATAGAATACAACGCCCCATTTGGTATGTACCCTCAAGACATCTGCAACAACTGGAAAGGCCTCAGAAATACCTCACTAAAAGAATCACAGGCCTAAAGCAGATGCCCTATGCTGACCGCCTTAAAAAACTCCAGCTATACTCTGTCGCATATCGTCTACTCAAAGGCGATCTCTGCTTAACATACAAGGCCATGTCAAACCCAGAGCTGTTGGACATGCTACACTTAAAGAAATCCCAATCCCTCAGAGCTACACGCACCAGGGATCTAAACCTTGTCATCACAATAAACAAAACATGCTGGAGGGATAGATTCCTGACCCAGAGACTCCCCAGATTCTGGAATAGATTGCCCATACATGTCAAGCAGAGTGCCTCTTTGGACCTCTTCAAGAGGAACCTTGACAATTGGATGGGAGAAAGGAAATTCACCCCAGGGATCACGTCAGTCGCCCTGTTAGACAGGGGTCCAGGAAAGTAAATAATGTGGGAAGAAATAGCCAGGGAATTGTTATGTCTAGGCTTGTATAAGCCCTAGGGCTGATAGCCTAGTACCAACCTATGAACCTATGAACCTATGAACACTAGCCTTATATGTTTGATCTGCAAAACTATAGGGCATATATCATGACTAATTGTGTCAACTATGCTACCAAAAACTAATTAGGCTAGACCCTTAATGGTTTGGCTTTATCCAAAGGAGATCATGACTATAAAACCTAGTCAACTTCTTTGACAGGGCCATGCAGCCTGTTAACAGTGCTTATATGTTTCACACAATGCATCTTAACCAGGCCAGAGTGTGACACCATGTCATGTGGGCACTGTAAGCAAGCTAAATACTGTAAATACTGATTCTTATGTTGTAGGATGGACAGCAAACTGGCTACAAGACAGATAATGAATAGTTCAACTTGTTGGGCCCTCATCTGTATTTATAAAGGTGACAATCAGTGTCTCCCAGAGGTATAGGGAGCCATACTTTTTAACATTAACTTCTCTGATCTCCAAACAGAGAACCTGAATCTCTGTTTAACCAAGTTTGCATACCAGTGAAAACTAGATGTTGTTGTAAACATCCCTTCTGATGCTATTGCCCTTCTGACAGAACTCACCATTGCTAATACCTGGTATTCTGACAATAGGCTTAATTATTAATTTATCTGGCAAATAACCCCTGCCCACAACATATAATATGGATAACTACTAAATGACAATGTAGTCAGGGACCTTGGTTGTCAGTTCCCCCTCCCTTTGGCTATCATGTGGCTACTGTATTCAGAAAATCATTTCCCTTAACAAACCTGGTAAATAAGGATATATCATCCAGCTCTAAGGATGTCATCATTCCCTTATATTAAGCACTAACTAGACCAGCTATTTAGTAGAAGGTTTCCATTGGGATGTACCTCACCTGACCTGTCAAACAACTAGACAAGAAAATGTCTGTTTTCAAGTCCCTGAGCTACAAACAAGAAGCCTGAAGCACTGTCCCTCTACACAGCATCTTGTAGACTGTTGAGGGGAGCTCTGCGCATGAGCTATACACCATTACAGATGCTGTTGTGCTTCATCTCCTTTGTCTCTGCAAGTCAAATGGTTAAACACCAGAGGCAGGGACCTCAGTCTCCTCCAGCAGATAAACACAGTGTCATCCACCTCAGGATAGACGGAACATGCAGGTTAAGCAGTGTGATTAATTATCATCTTTCGAATCTAGCCTCTAAAGCCTGAATGGCTACCCTCAAGTCACCCCAGGACTAACTGGTCTAGCCTTGCTGAAGAAAGGGATATGCCCAAAAGAAGCTATTGAGAAAGGCATTAATTGTTGCAAAGCTAGACTGCTTTATAGCTCTGTAAATCCTATAATTCAAGGGTCTGGTTTTGCTGCAAAATACTGAATTGTGCCTTCAAATAATAGGGTACCATGAAACTCTGAGCGGCTCCTTCAAGTCATCATTTTCTTATATTTGTGTTGCATAATTGACCATTATATCATCAGGCCACACCACATTTGGTACTGATGTCAGACAAGATCAAATCATCACTAAAGCCACAGGTGTTACTGGCAAGTAAGCTCAGTGAGGATCAGTCAATGATCTTCATAGTGTGTGCCACCCTTCCATGTGTGCTGTGTACCAAGTCATGTAGTACAGATTTGTTTCTAAAAACAGATATGTATTGAACCTTTTGCTTAGATGTGAGAGAATAAAAGTGATCTGTATATGGTCCTTGAGTTTCTGAGTGTACTTTTCCATACTTGAATGCATATCTTGTTTGCTTCCTTTTCCATGTATAGTCTCCAAAAAGTAAAAAACGTAAAAGAGTGGGCACTGGGTGTAGTAAGACACCAAAGTGTATAATATCATACACATATGTTAAGTATACATAACAGTTGCCATCACAAGACATTTCTGTACATCACGAGACTATTCCTATAACTGATGATGTGTTTAAAGAAAACTATGTTGTTAATAAGGAAGGGTAAGTTGTTGAATACTGGAGCAGAAGTAAAACATTTGTCCTATGTTTGAATTTGTTTTTTAATAGTATGAATTATAAGTTATCCGATTTTAAAGTAAGGTATGAATGCACCATTCCTGTTGCAGTCTCCTGGTTTTGAGTTTTAGCATGGATCCATTGCTTTTTTCTTTATTATGGTGATAAAATATTAATCTTTTTCGGAAGTGATACCTTCAACCATGTCTTAAGTAGTTTAATAAAATTTAATGGTGGAAAATGCTTTGATCAGAATGACTTACCACCTTGGACAAAGCAAAGAAAGTGTTTGCCATCAAAATAAGCAAATTAAGAAAGAAAATTTAGAAAAATTAGATAAATACAACTTGGGGGGAAAAAACAGCTAAAGAGAAACGCAAATACTGAAATTAAGTAGTCGCACAAAGTGTTAGCACTGATGCACTTTTAAAATTGTTGGCTTCCTTTACTCATCCACGGCACAATATACCATAGTTTCTCATATATATTTACCATCCAAAATACCTCTCAGGTATTCCTGATTTTGAGACATATCTGTGATTTGGTGGCAAAACAGTGAAAGCTAAAATCGCAGCAATGTTCTTTCTTCTTCTTTTTCCTTATAAAATGCATATGAGTGGTGGCCTGTGTGGATCTTTTTTGTGTGAATGGTGTTCAGCTGTGTAAGGTGTACGGGATGTGAAGTTCTGTGAATGTGGTGGGATTGTTGAGGCTTGTATGGCATGTCTGCATTGTGTATTCATAAAACCCTGAGGTTCACAGTACTGTTTCATCCATGGTAATGACACCAGTACTAAGGAACTGTACAGGCACAGCACCTATAGACACGTGGCACAATTGCTTCTCACATTACTCAGTCTGTATCCTTTTCAATATATGGCTGGCAGTGACTAAGGTGGTGATGAGTGTATCATTATATCTGTGGGTCGCATGTGTGTGTGTGTGTGTATGTGTATAACTTTTATTGATTGCCACTAGATTCAGCTGTAGGATCTGTGTGACGTAGCATAAGTGAATGGACAGCAACTAATTTGGATGATACCATGTCTCAGAAATATCCTTTATCCATGGTAAGCTTAGCACCAGCTTTGGATTACAGCTTTGCCTCGGCCACTACAAAGGTTATCAGTCTACTACCAGAAAGTCTTACCACCACATATCTTGTAATGGTGGCAAAACAGTGAAAGCTAAAATCACAGCAATGTTCTTTCTTCTTCTTTTTCCTTATATTTTCCTTGCCATCATGAAACGAAAAGAGACAGTGCCCTGGACAAAAAGAACTATTTTTGTCACCTCCAAGATAAACACCAGAATAATCCAAAGAAGTTCTGGGCAGGCTTAAATAATCTCCTCCACTCAGGGAAATCGTCTACACCCACCCCAGAGAAACTTATTGGTAAAAATCCAGAAGAAGCAGCAAATACCTTTAACTCCTTCTTTACCGAGACCATTCAGTCACTAGCCAATCAACTAACTCTTCCTTCCTCCCCCTTATTTACTGTTTCTGAGGAATCATCCTTCTCCTTTACTCTTCAGCCAACATCCACCTTTTACATTAGAGCCTTATTGAAGAAACTCAAACCAACCATCCTTTCTGCCGATCGACTCCCAGCTGAATACCTGCAAATAGCAGCAGACGTTATAGCCTACCCTATCTCAATCCTAATTAACCGAACAATAACAGAGGCCACCATCCCTTCCACATGGAAAATATCCTATGTCATTCCACTTCACAAGGGTGGCTCCTCCACTGAACCATCGAACTATAGACCCATAGCAATTTTGTCTCCAATAACCAAAATTATGGAAAGATGCGTTCATAAACAATTACTTCACTATCTTAACCTAAACAATCTGCTGTCCCATACTCAACACGGTTTCAGACCCCACCATAGTATGACCACCACCCTACTTTCCTTTACTGACTCAGTAAATAAAAACCGTAACAGCAAAAAAATAACTTCTGCACTCTTTCTTGATCTGTCAAAAGCTTTTGACATGGTCAATCACGAGATTCTGCTCCACACCCTAGAAACCTTACACCTTGATAATCCAGCTCTCAGCTGGTTCAAGGCTTAACTCTCTGGTAGACAACAAGCAGTTCAATGGCAAAATAAGCTATCTCACCTGCTGCCTAATACCATAGGAGTTCCTCAGGGCTCCATACTAGGTCCCCTCCTCTTTTCTGTATTCATAAATGAACTTCACACTGTTATCCCTAAAGCCACCTGTATCCAATACGCAGACGACTCCACCCTAATTTGCTCTGCAGTCTCTCTCTCTGATCTACAAGTAGTCACCCAACACTCCTTTACTGCAGTAGAAAAATGGCTCGCAGAACGGGAACTCATCCTAAATCCAAAAAAAACAAATTATTAATATTTATTCCCACCTCAGTGCCTCCACCAGTTCAACTTTCTCCACTATCCAATAACAATACCTTCTTCGTCCAATCTATTAATGGTACCAAAATTGAGCCTGATACCAACACTAAACTTTTAGGGGTCATTATTGATAATAAGCTTAGATTTGATATGCATGTCAGTCAAACCATAAAGACAGTAAATAAGAAACTTGGATCCTTGTATAGAATTAAAAACTTTTTAACCCCTACAGCCAAACTCACTATCGCGTGCACACATCTCCTCTCTACCTTACTGTATGCCTCTCCTGTCCTTTCCTTTCTCAACAAAAATGAGATCAATAAACTCTCTGTTGCCTATAATCACATTGCCAGATTTGTAATAAGTGCTCCTCATAGAACTCATCATTGTCTTAATCTAAGGAAACTCGACTGGCTTGAACTACCCAATCTTCTTAAAATGAACCAACTCACTGAAGCGTTTAAAATAATCAAACAACCTGATAAAACCCCCTCACTGAGTGAAATATTGATTCCCTACTCCAATCTTAGCTGTCTTCGCTCCTCAAATAGATTTCTGGTCCAAACCATCAAATCTAATAACTTGGGTGGTGAAGCTCTCTTTGCCAATTCTATAGGGAAGGTTTGGAATTCCCTCCCTAATAACCTAAGACTTTCCACCTCCCTTTGTCAATTTAAAAATAATCTTAAACAATTTTTTAAGTCTCATTGGCTTTGCCCATATATTAACCCAGATTAGCTCTCCTTGACACATACTATACCCACTCCCCTGTACCTACTAGATGCTACTCTTCCTTTTCAAAGTTTCAAATAATTATCAACCAACGTCCTTAGCATTCTACCTCCTCTGGTTTCTATAGCAATCAAGCTCCTCCTTGCTTGACTGCATACTATAACAGTAAGGATCCTGTAATAACTTATGGAAATATTATTGCATTTGAGTTGTAATTAAATCACACTGTTGGCAAATGTATCTAAACCAAAAGAATATTGTTCCTGTAACTGTGTATTTATCTGTATGTAATCAATGTTGTACTTTTTTTTCTCTGTGGAGCTTTTCTCCCCGGGCCTCCGCTGAAAATGGACATGCATCCAGTCGGACTATCCCAGTCAACAAATGTAAAATAAATAAATAAATAAATAAATCTTACTACAGGGACCGTTTAGGCAGTGTAACATGTGTGGAAAGTTCTAAAGGTGCGCATGGTTATACAATAAGCTAATGGATACAGCAAAGCTGTTACATTACATTGATGACCTCTACAGAAATTAAAAAAAGGAAAGGTGAACAATTAAAAGATATAACCCCTTTTCTGAAGCTAAGAAACATTTTTGCATGTGCTATTGTTTAAGGAGAAACATTAATAAAAGCTAATACTTAAAGATTCTTCTGATATTGATGCATTAGCAGAAAAGCAGTATTTGTTTAAGACATTTAATAGCAGTCATTCAAATAATGGATGATCAGTGTGTGTGTGTGTGTGTGTGTGTGTGTGTGTGTGTGTGTGTATGTGTGTGTGTGTGTGTGTGTGTGTGTGTGTGCGCGTGTGTGCGTGTGTGTGTGTGTGTGTGTGTGTGTGTGTGTGTGTGTGTGTGTGTGTGTGTGTGTGTGTGTGTGTGTGCATGTGTGCGCACGTGTGTGTGTGTGTGTGTGTGTGTGTGTGTGTGTGTGTGTGTGTGTGTGTGTGTGTGTGTGTGTGTGAATGTCCCTTTTTGCATGAGTGCATATGTGTGAGCATGTGAATATATGCAAGACAAACCACATGCAATGTGTATGCAAGGCTGGCCTTAGGCACAGGTGACTGTATATGCAAGGCAGGCCACAGGCACAGGTGACTGACCAACCCCCCTAGGGTACCACTCATCCAGGAATGCAGTTCTGTTTTCTCTTTTACCAACACCATGTTGATGAATAATCTATTCTATTAACATTTACACAATTAAGTTATATTTCAAAAAGTCTGCCTGATTTTGAGCCTTTGCCTCCCAACATTATATTTGGCTTTGTCTCTGCTTCTTGAACTAAGTAGATGAGAGCTATGCTCTACATTGTGCCTGGTTTTGCCTCATATTTTTGGTTGGTTCCTAGTAAAATTTGTGTTTTTCTGGTAAAAAACATTTGTGGTTCAGACTTCATATCCTTCAAAAAATGCATGTGAATTTCTGTTAACATTCTAGTTATGATTTCAATTGCTGCACTAACTAGTTGACAGTTATTACTGTGTGTCAGTTTTTTCATTTATTCATTTATTTTAATTTGCTAAGGGTCTGTTATCTGAGGTATCCATAGACAAAGTATTTAGAATTGCTGAAACTGTCTGTGGATGAATATAGCTAATTGTCTAACATTTGCTCATTATTCTCACTTTGCAAGGCTAATGTGATTTGTGTAGCTAATGTTTGTGTCGGGCATAGTTGTAATGCATTGTATGACCATCACACTTTTATCACAAACACCTATAGTATAGACAGAAGTGGCTATAACTGCTGGGTGAGGATGAAGACTGACTGTTGAAGAAAGAAACTGACCCTATAGTCATTTACTCAGATTAAATAGTCAAATTGACTTTGCAGGACTGTTGTCACAGTCAGTAAAGTGTCTTTAATAGATGGTTAAGGATGCCATCTTTGGATAAAAGTGACTTACCTAGTTTGTTGTTTTATCACTGTTAAACTGTGGCACGCCCACACATGCTATACCCCACAATGTAGTGACAACAACAACAAATGTCATACAATGGAGTTGGTTCATAGGTTCATAGGTTCATAGGTTCATACTAGGCTATCTGCCCTAGGGCATTTATAAGCCTAGCCAGAGTGTGTGTGGCTTTCACCACCCCTTAGGATGAGAATACTATACCCATTAGTTTGCTGTGCCTCTGTCCAGCAGTGACACAGAGATGATTCCCGGGGTAAACCTACGATCTCCCATCCACTCGTCAAGATTTCTCTTGAACAGAGTCAGTGAGGGGCTCTGCCTCACATGGACTGGGATTCTTTTCCATATTGTAGGGAGTCTCTGGGTGATGAATCTGTCCCTCCAACACATCCTATTTATATCCGTGTTGAGGTTTAAGTCTCTTGCTCTCGTGGCTCTGGTGGATTTGGATTTTTTGAGGTGGAGCATGTCCATTAATTCCGGGTTGGACATGGCCTTGTATGTCAGGCACAGATCACCTCTGAGCAGACGGTATGCGACTGAATAGAGCTGGAGTTTCTTCAATCGGGCATCGTATGACATATGTTTGAGCCCCTTTATCCTTTTGGTGAGGAACTTTTGGGGTCTTTCCAACTGCTGCAGGTGTCGGGTAAGGTACATTCCGAATGGGGTGTTGTACTCAATCATTGGTCTGATAAATGAAGAGTACAGATCCCTATATATTAATAAGTGCCTGCCAGATCCCTGTATATTAATAAGTGTATTAAGTATAAGTTAAAATACCTCTGTAGTTGCAGCAAAAGAGAGATTTTTTTACTGACCAAGGCCAAGAGTCTTATGTTTGCCATAACTGTGGAGCTGCTGTGTAATAAAGTGTACTACCATCACTTATTCCAAATAACTCTATGTGATGTTTTTTGTCCATCAGTGCAAACATAAGCATTTTGTTTCTCTTGCACAATTTCCACAGTAGTCACATCATTGTTTTGTCTACTGATAGCAGGTAAAGCCAAAAACTGTCTATGTTTAGAGATGAAGCAATTTCTACTTTAGCTATTCCAGGAAATTCTATAATATATATCCCATGACCAGCTGTAATATTTCAGAATTTGTTCATGGTTGCATGTGGACAAATATTGGGATGGGTCTGGGGGACTGCTGTACACGGCTTGTATGCTGGAGTGATTTCTACTGTACATCAGTGATATGACAGTTACATACCATATGTATACGAGGAAAACATGTTAATATTGTGTTATAATGGTGGATGATATAGCTGGTTTACTATCTAGTCTACTGCATGAAATATACAGGGAAAGTGATGTATCGTGCAGCTGTCTGCATGTGGAGCTTAGCAGTATTCGACTTTATTTTCAAGAATCATGTTATATTCCTAACCATGTACAAAAACAGGGCACACCTTCAATTTAAGGGACACCCCACCATTGGTGAGAATGTGGTTCTTTTAATACTGACTTTTGGTAGGTTATCCTAGTTAATAAGAATGAACCCAGAAAAACCCATACAGAGTGAATAATGTTAGTTTTTGGTTGTAACTTTTTTAAGGGTAAAGGCTTCATTTATAACATTTTTTCTGGCTTACACGGTGTTTCATTTTAATAGGCAATAGACAATGTGTAAAATACCTCTACAGGAGTGGGGTGATTTTTTTTTTAATGACACAGATTATGGTTGAGGGTAATAAGTTGGGATATGATTATATTTGTTATACGAAGATCATTTGGGTTTAAAAGCATCTTATTTCCACTGGCGGAGTTACTGGAGAGCCTCAAAACACAATTTCCTTTCCAATTGTAAATAGAGATCCTGATAAGTTGTATGATGAGTTAGACCTGGATGCACTTGTATATATGAAGAATAAATAGTCATCTCAGAAGAATTTGTCACAATATGAATGAGTGGTTTATGAGTAAGTAGATTGCATATTACATGATTTTTATAAGTTCTGATAAATAAGGGATTACTCTGGATCATGAAAAGTACTATACAGAGTAGTTAAACAGATAGGATTCCATATGTATACTATAAATGTTTAGCACACTGGCAGTTGTTTGCTTTATCTATAAGTGTTTGAAAAACTATATTTAGAACAAAGTGATGTTTGGTACTGGCATTACATTTAAGGTGAGAGTGTAGATATTTCATTATGCAGGCCAAACATGGTTCACATTTATCATTAAATATGATTCTAAGATGGCAATAAAATAGTGCATAACATGATAAGTGAAATTTAAGGTACATGGGTGTGTGGTCCATAGGTACTAGTTCAAGCAGATGAATCAACAATACTCTAGGGCAGGTTAAGAAATATGTACAATAGCTGGGAGAGTGTGCTTTTTGTTTTACTTAGATTTTCAGAAGCAATTGTTATTTCAAGGCATAAAGGCTTGGTAAGAGGTTAGAAGGTTAGAGGAACTACTCAGTGGACACCACTATATTACATCAATTTAAAAAAAAAAAACAAAAAAAAACGTTATTTATATATATATGTATATATATATATATATATATATATATATATATATATATATACATATATATATATATATATATAATATATATATATATATATATATATATATATATATATATATATATATATATATATATATATATATTTATAAATGATAGATATAGATATGTACTATATATGGGTCTACTTTTTCTTATCGAAAACTCATGCCCTCGAAAAGAAAAAGTATGACCCCATTTAAGTGAAAGGGCACTTAAACGAAAGTGCACGTTCGTGACTACTGGTTCACCGAACCAGTAATATTAAAAAAAAAAAAAAACTACAAAGGCATTTTTGCCTTTTTATTTATTTATTTGTTTATTTATGTATTGCATTTATTGACCAGGAAAGTGGGAAAGTCCACTGGGCCTAGAATGAGCCCATTTTCAGTGGAGACCTGGGGAGAAAAGCTCCACAATAATTGCATACAAAAATCTATAAAAACATAACATATAACAAGGAATAATGATTAATAAATTTTTCTAGAATGAAAATAAAGTAAAAAAAAATAGAAATAATAAAAGGCATATATTCAAGTAACACAATATTAAATAAGTCTGCAAGGCTCATAGCAGAAGGAACAAGTACAGAGTAAGGGAAGGATGAGATAGAAGGGTAAGGAGAGAAAAGTGTGGCTAAAGAAAAAGTAAGGCTAAAGAGGCAGGAAGGCAGTGAATAGGCAGAGAGAGGGGAGGAAGTGGTATTACTAGAAATGTATAGAGGTGAAATCATCAGGGAGAGAAGTCAGGAGGTGGAGTTGTGAGTAGGGGTGCAGGAGCATAACCAGTGAGAGGAAAGATGTAGCTTGAGGGATTTTTTAAAGGAGGTAGGATTGCTGATAGTTCTGAGAGAAGGGGTGAGATTATTCCATGCCTTAGCAACAGTAAAGGAATACAGCATTTGGCCAGCTGAAAGCTTAAGTTTCTCTATGGGCAGTAACATTTTGTTTTCAGATCTTAGGTGTCAAGTAGGGTGGTACATAGTCAGTATGGAGGAGAGGGAAGGGCAGCTGTCAGGGTGGTAGATAAGCTTGTGGGCTATAGTTAATTGTAAAAATGAGAGGTGGTGGTGGGGATTCTAGCCAATTTAGTTGATGCAGAGAGGAACAGTGATGGGTAGAAAATTTTGCATTTGTAGCAAATTTACTAACTTTGTTGTAAGAAGAGTCTAGTTTTGTTCTCAAGTAGGACTGTAGATTGGTAAGAATGGGAGCACCATATAAAACGAGTTGGAAGAGGAAAGATGAGGCTACAGCTTTTTTTGTGGAGAGGCTAAGAAAATAGTTGTGCCTATACAGGGCACCTAGTTTTTGGTGAGTTTTTTATGTTGTTGTGGATGTGAAGGTCAAAGGTTAATTTGTCATCAATGGTGACACCTAGTAATTTGGTACTGGGCATGACGTCTATGTTTATGTTGTTTTGGGAATGAATGCAGAATAGTGACTTGTCAATTGTGATAGATTTTATGGGGTTAAATATTAAAAGTTTTGTTTTATTGGGGTTGAGAGCAAGATCCAGGTTTCAGTGGAACTAAATGCTTCTTGGGTGAGCTTCTGTAGTATAGGGGCACATTTAGCAGAGCAGATAATAGTTGAGTCATCTGCATATTATATAACAGTGCTGTGGGTCAGAGAGGAGTGAAAGTTATTGACAAATATACTGGATAAGAGAGGCCTCAGTATTGAGCCTTGGGGAACACCTCTATTTGTAGTCATGAAAGGAGAGGAATACTGTTCCCACTTGGTAGATTGCTGCCTATTACTGAGATAGTTATTAAACCATTGTAAGGTGGGGGGAGATAATCCAAGATCAGAAAGTTTAGTAAGCAGGAGGCAGTGGGAAATAGTGTTGAAAGCCTTTGATAAGTCCAGGAAGAGTGCAGAGACTAAGGAACCAGAATCTCTAGCTCTATTGACTGTGTGGAGGAAGGAAATGAGGGCTGTGTTGGTGCTATGTCCAGTCCTTAAGCCATTTTGAGTAGGGGAGAGGAGTTGGTGCTCAGTCAGGAGACTGAGGAGCTGAGTGTGAATACATTTCTCAAGTATTTTGGAGACTGCGAGAGGATAGCAATAGGATGGAAGTTAGAGATATCAAAGTTGTTCCCACCTTTATAAAGTGGAAGAATGAAAGCTCTTTTCCAGATATCAGGTATATAGAATTCCTGAATAGACCTATTGAGGAGGATGCTAATAGGATAAGCAATGGAGGAGGCTGAGAGTTGCAGGTAATCAGCGGGTAAGTTGTCAGGGGTATTGGAGCAGGGTTTGAGTTTGTAAAGGAGCTTTTTGATAGTGGAGGTGGGTATGGGTGTTAGAGTGAAAGCAGGTAGAGGCACAGAAGAGGAGTGTACAGATGGAGTTCCTGTTGGGTTAGTTGTTATAGGTGGAAAGGTGGTAGGCAATTTCTGAATGGTATCAATGAAGTGTGAGTTAAAGAGGGGGGCTATCTCCGAGGGTGTATTTTCAGGGTGTGGACATGGGTTGTTGTTAATTCCAGGATGGAGAAGGGAGTTGATTGCTCCCCAGAAACTTTTAGGGTTAAGCCTGTGTTGTTCATGGATAGCTTGGAAGTGTTCTTTTTTGTTTTTGTTGACTAGACATTTAGCCTGGTTGCGGAGTTGTTTATAAAGAGTGAGGTTGGACAGGGATTTGTTTTTTAACCAGGCTTTGTCCCTAGAAGACATAACTTGTTTTGTGGACTTAGTAAGCCAAATAGCATGTTTCTACTTGATCCTTTTTAACCAGAGAGGGGCAAGGCTATTTAGGATCTTAAGAAATATACAACTGAACCAAATGACAGCTTCAAGTGGAAGAAGTTTTAGTTGGCTCCAGTTAATATACTGTAGGATGTCATTGAAGGAGTCTGGGGAGAAAATGGGATAGATCACTGGTGTATCTATATTGGTGTACATTTGGTATAGAGGTAGGTTTACATATTATGAATGCTGGGGAGTGATCACTAATGCTGTTTGGGAGAGTCCCTGAGGTGGTAATTTTTTCGGGGTTGGAAACTAAGATCCAGTCTATAATTGAGCTTTTGTTTTCCGTAATGTTGGGTCTAGTAATGTCGGAGATTAGTTGAGTATAGATATGAAGGTTAATATCTGTAGAGGGGGTTGTTACTAGAAATGTCTAGCCAGTTACTTTATATATACTAACTCCAAGATAGCACAACAGTGGGGACAAAGCTATATTCCCTTAACCCCAATGTAGTGTGCTTCGGTGCTGCAGTGTTTTTTTTTTCTTTTAATTACCGTTCAGCGAAGTCATACTTTTTCTTTTCGAAAGCATGAGCTTTTGATAAGAAAAAGTAAACCCTATATATATATATATATATATATATATGTCCCCATGACTTCATCGACATGCCGAAACACCAACGCTAAGAAGACCAACACAAGACCAACGAGTCAGATGATCGACAATGTGAAATCCCAACAGCTGAAACACCAACATGGGCAACGTGTGAGCGCGAGTCGGTAAGTGTGTGCTAGTGAGGGATTTAGCATTAGGGAGCGGACAGGTAAGTGTGTGCTAGAGAGGGATTTAGCATTAGGGAGCGGACAGGTAAGTGTGTGCTAGTGAGGGATTTAGCGTTAGGGAGCGGACAGGTAAGTGTGCGATAGTGAGGGATTTAGCGTTAGGGAGCAGACAGGAAAGTGTGAGATAGTGTGGGATTTAGGGTTAGGGTGCGGGAAAGGTGAGTGTGCAGTAGTGATGGACTTTAGGTGTAGTGGCAGGTTAAGTGAGTTAGGGTTAGGGTGCGGGTAGGGTAAGTGTGCGATAGTGACGGAATGTAGGTTTAGTGGCGGGTTAAGTGAGTTAGGGTTAGGGTGCGGGTAGGGTAAGTGTGTGGTAGTGTCGGACCTTCGGGTTAGGGTTTGGGTTAGGGTTAGTGCATGTATAGTTGAGAGTTATGTGTAGTTTACGTTTTGGGTGTCGGTGTTTTGGGTGTCGGTGTTATGGTGTTCGGTTTTGTGAGTTGTTGGTTTTGTGCATTTTCAGTGTTTTGGTGTCGTTGTTTTGAGTGTCGGGTTTGTGGCATGTCGGTGTTGTGACGGGGATCTATATATATATATATATATATATATATATATATATATATATAGCTATATATCTATCTATCTATATCTATCTTATAGGTGTTTACTACTAGGCTAGTAACCACAAGGGCCATTTTTTAAGCCTATTCATGCATCCCAAATCTCTGACAAGTTCTGATACCTTTGATAAGTGTAACCATGGGTCTGTGAGATGAACCATTAACAGGTTACCTGTTTGCATTAGAAACATAGTTGCCAAACCAGGGATGAATTTCCATTTTCCCATCCAATTGTCCAAGTTGCACTTGAATTGGGTTAGAGAGGAACTCTGCTTCACATGGATAGGGACTGGAGCCTGTTCCATTGAGGGGGTAGTCTGCAGGATACATACCTATATCTCCAGCAGGTCCTATTTACATCATAGGCAAGATTTAATTCTTTAGAATGGGTAGTTTTGGTACTGTTTGTTTTGTGGATATGCAGACTGTCCATCAGAGTGGAGTCTGCCAATGCCCTGTATGCCAGGCATAGATATCCCCTCAAAAGCCTGTCTGAGACAGAATACAGGGATAGGGCCTTGAGGCAATCTGCATAAGACATATTACTTTTGCCTTGTATTCTTTTATTGAGGAACATCTGTGAGCGTACTAGTTGTTCGATATGCCTGGTTAGGTACATACCAAAGGGGGCCTTATACTCAATGAAATTTGTGATGAATGCCGAATATAGTGGAATAATAACATCCTTAGACTAAGATGCCATACCTTTGTTTATAAGTTGTGCAACAGAGAATGATTCCCTCATAATCTATATCTATATGCATGCATTTTTTATATATATATATATATATATATATATATATATATATATATATATATATATATATATATATATATATATATATATAGAGAGAGAGAGAGAGAGATAGATATAGATATGTGTATGCAGTATTTTGAAAATTAGGTGATTTGGTCTCAGTGAAATGAAATTCAGTCAGATGAGATTTAGGTGATGTGAAGTAGACCCATATATATATATATATATATATATATATATATATATATATATATATATATATAGGTGGGTGACAATGGATTCCAAGACACAAAGCGAGGGTTAATTCTCACCTCAAGTTATTGCCTAGGCTTAAAATGACTCTTCAGGGTAGTTAGCCTAGTATGTTCCTATGAACCTACATATATGAATTCTATTTTTTCTAGCTGTGGTGAATGATTATTTTGGTAAAACCTTGGACAGGCCTGTCCTTTGATCTTGTTATTGTTGGTTTATATGTAAATAAAATGTGGGACGTGGTAGAGAAGAACAATGTTTAATTGCTGATTAAAAGTAAAGGAAATATATTTTACCAGCTTTTATTTTCTCAGTATATTCCAATTCCGAAGTTTCAGAGGCAGAAGAGTCAGAATACATTGGGGTAAAGTTTGAGAAATTTTTAGAAGGATTTGCTTCACAAGTGATTGCTTTTATCAAGTATTTGAAAATCCAGTGGAAGGTGTTTTATTAAGTCGGGTGTACAATTTTGCATAAGACAATGAACAAGAGAATGTAAGATGAATTGCTTATTGTGAAAGCAGTTTAGTCCAGCTTTTGCAAAGAAAGACATACCTGTAAAGGTTTATTTTGTAGAACTTATTTTATATATTGCTAATGTTTATATTCAACTACAAAATATGAGTTAGAATTGATTTGGATCTTATCTTCAATGCTTTGTGGTTCCAGGATTGTCAGATTAAGTGACAGATTTTATACAAGGAGCAAATTATATGTGTCTCTTTTCTCCTAATTCAGTATTTATGCTTCATGTTTCTTTGAAACGATTTGGGGGGGGGGGGGTACACAGGTACAGTGATTTGGTGTGGTATATAAT
>NC_056728.1:616475820-616513320 GCF_019279795.1 Protopterus annectens | reverse complement strand
TGCTCACACTCTTGGTGCACTTCTGAAAATGGCATTGAAGCTAGCACGTGCTTGCTATTTATATGCATGTTCAGTCCTTAGAAATGCTTCTTAAAGGAACAATCACACACTGTTCTACATCCTCCCTCTTTGAGAAATGAGTCATGCAATATTGACAACATTCAATGACATGCAATTGGTGCAGATACTTTTTGTTGTGCAATTATACAGCACTAGATACGTATTTACAATCACGTCCAAGTTGCTGCGTATTTCACACTAGTTCTGGATATGTGATCAAATCGTGTAACATAGAGATTAGAGTTAGGTTTAGCAACTGGGATTGTCTCTGCTGAATGTTCAACCTTTGGGATATCAGGAACATCTTCAGAAACAAAAGTAGTAGTCAAGACATGTTCTGAAACAGGAATATTGTCTGGATTGCACCGAGATCTAGAGTTTGTATCATAGGAACAATGCTGCAATAACAGTTTTGATACAGGAAGAAGATGTCTGCAATTTCTCCTGTACTCCACACCCTCTGATTTTACAAAATAGGTTCTCAGCTCTGCACATATACTTGTTACTTGACCAAGCTGGTCAAAACCTTTCATCATTTGTGTCCTCACTGTCTCTTCTTCTTTCAGTGGATGAAGAAATCTGCTCAATTTGTCATAACCGGACTTCTGGAAAGAAAGCTTTCTGAATAATTGAGCTTTGATTGCTTTGGTGTTTTTAGCTTTAGGCCTCAATGAACTGGAACTGATAGGCAATGTTGATTTGGTTTGCCTAGATAAAAGTCTTGGAGCAAGCGATATTGTCACAGGGTATGTTTCTGAGATTGAGTAAATTCAAAAAGACATCGGTATTATCACACTTTTTCTCTACTAATTGCTTTGCATTCTGTACTGCACATTCAGCTAGTCCATTTAACTGCAGATATTCTGGACTACTAGTAACATGTACAAAGTGCCATTCTCTAGCAAGTCTCTGAAACAACTGACTGGTAAATTGGGAACCATTGTCAGAGATAAGCTTGTATGGACGTCCATGGACTGAGAAATGATGTTTTAGCTTGGTAATAACCATAGTGGACATTAGGTTAGGTAGTAAATCAATCTCAAACCAGTTGAATAAGAGTTTACCAATACTAGGTAATGCTGATTGTTCAACTCAAATATGTCAGTGACTACTGTTAACCAAGTTACTTTTTGCAAATGTGGTTTAGTACTATTGCATACTGAACATGAAGAAAGTACTCTGTCAATGTCTTTTACTAGAGAAGGCCAAATGCTTGTCCTCTTGCCCTCTTTTAGTAGCTTTGGAACCTGGCTGACCACAATGCAAAATCTGATTATATTCTTATTGTAAGGAAGCAGGAACAACAATTTTAGGACCTTTGATAATAATGCCATTTTCCATCAACATCTCATCTCTGTAAGGAAAATAAGTTTGCACTTCAGAGGGTACACTAGATTGTCTTGACAGCCATCCAACATTAATGTACTGGTTGCAAAACTGGATCAGTCTTTGTATGATCTTTGAGCTCATCAAGTCTTGTGGTAGAAAAATTACACACTTCCATGACATCAAAGTCAAAATTTTCTGTGTCAAGCTGTTCAGTTGTATTTCTGGTTGATCTGGATAAGGTATCAGTCAGATAAAGAAGTTTGTATTTTGTATAGACCATTTTCAAGTTGTGCTCCTACAATTTGAGCATCATTCTTTGTAATCTCACTGGAGCCGAATGCATAGGTTTCTTTAAAATAGTAAGAGGTTGATGATCAGTTTCAATCTGAATATCTTAACCATAGATATAATCATGAAGCTTGGAACATGCAAATATTATTGCCAAAAGTTCTTTCTCGATTTGACCATATTGCATTTCAGTTGGGTAAGTGTTCTAGATGCATAGGCTACTGGTCTGCCTTCTTGAAAAATAACTGCACCAAGACCAAATTTTGAAGCATCGCAAGAAAGAGAGTTACTGGTTTGTTGACATCATAGTATCCTAACATAGATGGGGTATCAATTTTCTGCTTAAGGTCTTCAAATGCTTCATGATGTTGTTCTAACCAAGACCTTGCAACATTTTTGAATGCTAGCAATCTCAAAGGCACTGTCAGCTTACTGAAGTCTGCTATAAACGTGGCTAAAGATTTGACCATACCAAGAAAATGCTGTAAAGCTTGAACATTATCTGGTGCTGACATCTCAAGAATGCTTAGATGGGTCTAATCTCAAGCCAATGCTAGCAAACAAATGACTTAAATATTTAACTTCTTGTAGTCTGAATTTGCACTTTACAGGACTGAGCTTTAAGTTCACCTCACATGCTCTGTCTAGAACTCTCTTTAGGTTTCTGTCATGCTCTGCTTCACTATTGCCTCCAACCAATAAATCATATACTGTTATGGCACAAGGATAATCTGATAAAATTTGCTCCATTGCACGCTGAAAGACTTCACTTGCAAAATTCATTCCAAATGGCATCTCGAGGTATCTATATCTTCCAAATGGTGTACTGAATCTACTCAGTAATGAAGATTTGCAATTAAGCATCACTTGCCAAAATGAACTTTTTGCATCCAAAACTTAAAAAAAGACAGTGGCATTTGGCATTAAAGCTGTGACCTATTCAACTGTACGCATAGGATGATGTGGTCTCTTTAATGCTTTGTTCAAATCTCTTGGGTCAATACATATTCTGATTTCATCTGAGCCTTTTTTGTGAGTGGCTACCATGAACGACACCCATTCAGTAGGTTCTGTAACTGGACAAGTTACACCTTTTTTATCGATTTTATCCTACTGAGATTTAATTTTATTCTACATAACTGTCTGAACATTTCTTGTTGGTCTGACTACTGGACCAACCTTGGTGTCTAACTTCATGGAATATACAACTGGAATTTTGCCCAACTTGTCATCGAAAACACAAACATACTCTGTAAAAATAGTGTTGGTGAAGCTGGAACTGGGACATGTACTTATCTGATGAACTTCTTTGGTAAAAGAAAGCAGATTCATTCTCAAACTGTCTTTGAGACCCAATAATGACTGCACAGGTCTTCAAACTACATAGAATAATAAGCTATAACAGCTCTTGGTCACATAACATGAAATCACTAGTGAGCCGTTCGTCTGAATTTCTTCACTTCCATAAGCAACAAGTTTCACACAACTGGACACATTTAGTTGTCTGTTGATATAACATTACACGTTGAACCAGTGTCTACTTTGAGCTCAATGGATTTACCATTGATCTGGACAGTACAAAATACTTGATTCTTTGCCAATAAATCCACTGCATCAATCTTTTCACCAATTACAGACACACCATCTACATAGAAAGTAGATTGCAGTCCTACATGGTCAACTTGCTTTTTTAAATGACCCTTCTTTATAACAGTGTGAGGCTTACTTGATTTGCAAAATTTTTATAAATGTTTCCATTTTTTTACACTTGTGACATTGCTGACCAAATGATAAGCATTTTTGTCTTTTAGACGCATGGTTGGCACCACAGCTGCAACAGTTAACAATAAAGCTTGATTTGGGTTTTGTTGACTCACCGTTGTACTGGATTTAGCATGCTCTCTTTACTGAGCTAGTCTTGGAACTTGTTATAAGGCTATGGAATCTCCCAGGAAAACCCACTGGAGTGGCAGCTGCCATGTGCGTAAGCCTG
This sequence comes from Protopterus annectens, assembly GCF_019279795.1. Taxonomy (NCBI): domain Eukaryota; kingdom Metazoa; phylum Chordata; order Ceratodontiformes; family Protopteridae; genus Protopterus; species Protopterus annectens. The sequence goes on along the minus strand of NC_056728.1, from coordinate 616,509,650 downwards.
CTTCTACTAGCCATATGTTGCATGCTGTCTACATTTGCTCTGGAGCCTGCTGAAACTATGCTCTTATCACTCACAAGCATATTTGTCTGTCTTTCTGTAACTTCTTGGATTTGACAAATCTCAGTAGCTATGCTCAGTATTAAATCACTGTCAGAAAGTAAAATATTTCTCACTGCAGTACTGTTAATATCACATACAAGCCTGTCCTTTATTAACTTATCTTTTAAGTCACCAGACTTACATGTTATACCTTTGTTTCTCAGGTCAGTAATAAAAGCTGCAAAAGTTTCTCCTGGCTTTTGATCCTTGTGTAAAACAAATGCCTGTCTAATGTAACATTAGTCTTGCAATGAAATAAATATTTCGTATTCTAAAATTAAATATTATTTTTCAGATCATTTACTACAAGGTAAATTTAATATAAATCTAAGGTCAGTTTTAACATCCGATACACCAGTGACAATAAGGCTATCATGAACATAATAAATAGGAATTGGCATATACTTATGACAGAGCCAGAAATAACAAACATAGTTGGACTTACACCGACTTTTGTTTATCGTAATAGTAAGAATTTAAGAAGACTATTATGTGTTGAGCGAATGGATGAGTACAAAAGGGATAGATCAGAGACTATAAAGAGACCAGGCACTTTCCCTTGTGGTAAGTGTAGTATGTGTGCAATGATCACCACAGAACAAGTTTCTGTACATCCTACGATAGCCTTTAAATTTGAACCAAGACTAATGGCAACATGTGAAGATATGAATTTGGTATATTTAGCTGATTGCCAATTCTGTCAAGCTTTTTATATAGGCATGACAACCAGACGTTTAAAAGAAAGGATATATGATCATGTCTATGATATTAAGAAATGTGACTCAAAAAATGCATTGGCGAAACATATCATGAACAATCTAGGACACATGTTTGCCTTTAGAGTTTTACAGATCATTACACCAAATAAAAGGCTAGATGATGGTTTCAATGACTTAGAAAATAATGAATTAAGTTGGATCTTGAGATTCAAAGCACATCATCCCCCAGGGCTTAACCAATATGTGAGTGTTAGAGCCTCTTTGAAAGGACGTAGTCTCAAATAAAATAGATAACTATAGAAGCAGCAGAAAGTTTACATTTATACATAGATATAGATATCAAAATCAATTTTAATAGAATGAGTATGCTACTACATCATGTACCATCTATTTAATTTCTTTTATGAATCTCCGTTAGATTTATTAATTAGTCAGGGCATTTAGACTGTACTACATCAATTAAAAAGAAAGGAGTGTATTTTACGTTTATACGTTTATATATTTTATGTATATATATTGTCACACCTTTTATGTCTTTTATGTTTTATACGAACAAACAGCATTGGTTTATAAATTATATACCAGTTGTCACCTCATCTTGTCATATATTTATGTATAGGCGTTTGAAAGATTTAACATCTATTTTACATGTAATTGACTAGGATAATTTTTTACAGTTATCTAGAACATAAACAAATAATAATAACATAAAAATAAAAATACGTATAAGTTATATATTTTTTAGGTTTCTAGATTTAGATTTAGGTATGTTAGCAGCATTGTTCTGTTTAACTTATATACTTATACATTTATGTGATTTAGATACAGAATGTCAAGTACTATACTGTTGTATTTAACTTTCGCTTTTAATATTTTCCTTTATTTTCATTTTTATTTTTATTTTCATTTTTGTTAACAAATGTAGGTTAGGCACTAGCACTTTAAATGTCTCTAATTAAATAATTAAATAATTGATTGTTTTATTGTTGATTGAATGAAGACTCTTTGGTATATATAGAACCTGTAGTTCCCATGTATTATTGGATCTGATGAAGCATACTTAGGGTACGCGAAAGCGCTTATCTATACAATAAACCTGTTTTTTACAATCGTGGTGGTCTGCTTCCAGTGTTTCTACCTTTGGATTTTCATTTCTTTTTTGAAGTGGACCTTTGGGAGCCAGCATTCACTGTGTATTCATTTACTACAAGGTAGTATAAATGAGAAATTATTCAATTTTTTGCACTTTGAGAATCCTAGGGTCTCTGTTATATTAGGGATCTGTAAAGTGCACAAAGGGATTAATGAATTAAAATTTAGATTTATAGTAGCAGGAGCCGGTAGTATCACTGAGCCTTTAGCGATTTTTGTAGATGCCCAGTTGAAGAAATTTATAAACTCTGTTCCTCACATAACAAAGGATTCCTGGGATTTTTTGAGGAGAATAACCAAGGACAAATATGATGCAGGTATACTCTTAGCCACTATTGACATGGTAGAGTTATTCCCAAGTATCCCACATGAGATAGGTCTAGAATGGTTTGGAGAACTTTTATGCACTGAAACAGGACTAGGTAACAACACTATTAATTTGATTATGGAATTCACTGAAACGATCTTGAAAAATAATTTTGTTTATTTTAATGGAGACTTTTACCAACAAAGAAAGGGAGTTGCTATGGGGGCAGCTTGTGCCCCCCTGTAAGCTAATTGTGTTCTGTATTATTGGGAACAGAAGTTTGTCCTTAACAGGGGCAGCCCCCTCAACTGTAAATAAAGAAAAAATAAAGAAATAAAAATAAAAAAAAAAAGTGCGGACTTTCGCGCATGCACACTAGTCCGGACTGCTGCTGAAACAGTCTGGAGCATGCGCAGATTGTCTCAGCAGCAGTCCTGACTGGGAAACATGAAGAATGGAGCTCCCAGAAGTCGATGCAGTTTTAAACTGCATAGACTGTCATGGAACTCGCTGGGAAAATGCGTCAGGGTGCAACATCAGTAGTCTGGAATTTGCTGCAGTCTCGTCGGGGGAAGGAAGATCTTGCGACGGGCAGGATTAGAGTTTGCTGCAGTCTCGTCGGGAGACAATCTCATGACGGGCGAGTCTGGTGTGGATTTGCGCAGGTTTTCATAGCTTACTCAGGATTTATGGTGGTTTGCTACAGGGATTTGGAAGATCTAATGCAGGTAAGTGTGTGGACAGGGATTTGGATGTATGGTGTTTTGCTACAAGGGGTGTGTGTGTAGACAAGGATTTGGATATATGGTGTTTTGCTAAAAGGGGTGTGTGTGTGTAGACAGGGATTTAGATGTATGGTGTTTTGCTACAAGGGGTGTGTGTGTGGACAGGGTTTTGGATGTATGGTGTTTTGCTACAAGGGATGTGTGTGTGGACAGGGATTTGGATGTATGGTGTTTTGCTACAAGGGGTGTGTGTGTGGACAGGGATTTGGATGTATGGTGTTTTGCTACAAGGGGTGTGTGTGGACAGGGATTTGGATGTATGGTGCTTTGCTACAAGGGGTGTGCATGTGTGTATGGTGTTTTGCTAAAAGGGGTGTGCGTGTGTGTATGGTGTTTTGCTACAAGGGGTGTGCATGTGTGTATGGTGTTTTGCTACAAGGGGTGTGCGTGTGTGTATGGTGTTTTGCTACAAGGGGTGTGCGTGTGTGTATGGTGTTTTGCTACAAGGGGTGTAGATGTATGGTGTGTTGCTACAAGGGGTGTGTGTGTGGACAGGGATTTGGATGTATGGTGTTTTGCTATAAGGGGTGTGTGTGTGGACAGGGATTTGGATGTATGGTGTTTTGCTACAAAGGGTGTATGTGTGTGTATGGTGATTTGCTACAAGTGGTGTGTTTATGGTGTTTTGCTACAAGGGGTGTGCGTGTGTGTATGGTGTTTTGCTATAAGGGGTGTGCGTGTGTGTATGGTGTTTTGCTACAAGGTTTGTGCGTGCGTGTATGGTGTTTTGCTACAAGGGGTGTGCGTGTGTGTATGGTGTTTTGCTACAAGGGGGTGGTGTGTGTGTGTGTGTGTGTGTGTGTGTGTGTGTGTGTGTGTGTGTGTGTGTGTGTGTGAAAATGCCCCAGGTGCAATATACTGGTGGTTAGACTCATGGTGGTGTGGTAGGGAATACCTCAGGCTTGAACCCTGTACCTTGTATGCAGGTGTTAAAGACCTGAATTCCCTAAAAATTGCAGATTTTTGCCTCATATTTGATCTGATCTGTTCCTCATAATATCTGTGGTTTGTAAATGTTGCAATGCTTGACATTTCATGGTGCAGTGGTAGCATTGTTGCCTCACAGCTGCAGGTTATCAGGTTTGATTCTTGGCTGGGGTGTCTGTATCTTCTCCCTGCGTTTGTGTGGGTTTGCTTTTGTGTCCTCCCATGTTACAAAGACATGTCTGCATTATTTCTTCCTGGGCCTCTGCTGAAAATTGTTTTTTTGTTCCAAGTCAGACTGTCCTGATTAACAAATGTTAAATAAAATTGACAGGCATTTGAATTTCAGACTTCAGGTTTCTGAATGTTTAACTCCTTACGTATTTGATGGTGCAGTGGCAGTATTGTTGCCTCACAGCTATAGGTTTTCTGGTTTGATTCTTGGCTGGGGTGCTTTCTGTGTGGGGTCTGTATCTTCTCCCTGTGTTTGTGTGGATTTGCTCTGGTGTCCTGCCATTTTACAAAGACATGTGTCTACAGTATTTCTCCCCGGGCCTCTGCTGCAAATTGTTTTTATTCCATCAGAAGTAAAATTGACAGGCATTTGAATTTCAGACTTCATATTCTTCAGAAAATACAAAGTAAGACAACTTTTTATTCTAGCAATAAATATATAGTAACACAACCTTTTATTATAGCAATTTTCTAAGTTTATAAGATGACTATTTGAAAATTGTCCTTATTTTTGGGACTGTATTACCCTGTTATTGGCTTTGTCCAGGTTTTTTGTGCTAAGGTTGACAGCTATGGCAAGATCTGAATTCACTGAATATGTTTGAGGGCTGTATTCCCTCATTACTGGGTTTGTCCAGGTGTTTTGTGCTAAGAAGTTGACAGCTATGGTGAGAACTGAATTCATTAAATGATAGCCATTTAAGTTTCAGTCTTCCTCTCTTTCACAAAGCAGCTGATTTGGCGTAGTGGTATATTGCTCTGACTGTTTTGCACAGTGACATTGGCAGTAAAATGTATGGTGGTAACACAGCATTTTTCTTTCACAAAGCAGGTGATTTGGCATAGTGGTATGTTGTTCTGACTCTTTTGCACAGGGACCTTGGCAGTAAAATGTATGGTGGTAACACAGCATTTTATTCTAGCAGCTTTCCAAGATTATACAAACAATGTTTAATGTGTCCTTCCTTTTTGCCCTTTTGACCCACCCCAATAAATTTGGCTTTTTCCAGATTTCTTGTGCTGCGAAGTTGAGATGCAGTTGAGTATTGAATAGATTTTACAAGGAGCTGAGAGCTGCAGGGGAAGAGAAGTTTAGTGCTGATTATGCTAAGTCAGCTTGTATTGCTAATAGCACAACAGGTTGTGTACTTGCTTTTGATGCAGAAGGTTGTTGGTTCTACTCCCATAAGGGGTGAATGCTGCCATACTGAAAGCTAAAATCTAACTATGAGCCTGTTATCAGTTTGCATCCATTTCCTATTGCAATATTACTAGCTTATTTTTAATGTAATTTAGGCAATTTATTCCTCAGGGGCATCAGACACTTTATTTTTCGTTGAAACCATGAAATGTAAAGGTGATTGCTAGCAGCAACCTCTTCATTACAGATTTAGTTAACGTGGAATTATTTATATGACTTTTTTACTAATTCAGAGATTGTGCATATTTACTGATTATAGTGGACTGTAGAATTGTGCATATTTACTGATAATAGTTGACTGTAGAAGTTTGAGTAGACTTTTATGATGGAAATGTTCTGAATTGGGCAGTTTTGTCATTGGTGCATGCGTTCTGTTTCATTGTTTACTGGAAAAATGTTCAAAGCAATAGGAAGGTGTATCAAAGAGCACATGTATGTTTCATATGCAAGGGGCCTATGATTTGAAAACAGCCCAGAATTAATCTTTATCTGCCATGGGTAAAATGTTTTTTCTTTGAATGTGGGTTTCAATGTTGTTTCAATGAATGTGAGTTTCAATGGCAGAGAAGTTTTAATGCCAAGTTTGTTTAGCAGATGTCTTAGTGTTTGTTCTGTAAAATGCAAAATAAAACTTTCAAATGAAGTTCAAATTATCATAGAAGTAAATTAGTATGCACATTAGTGTTTATGGTAAATGGAGTGAAATAGCCAAGTAATGGATCATTGGAATGGCTGCAGGGGGAGGCTCCATTTGACCATGGTTTTGTGAGGGGGAAGGGCAGCAAACTTAGGCAGCCCCAGCTGAACCATACCTCCCAACTGTCCAGATTTTCAAATAATGAATAGATTTTTTGCTTCTTATTTTTGGTTTGTTCTTCATAAAATTTGTGGTTTTCTGGCAAATCATTTAGGAATTAAGTCACTAAATAATGACACACTGAGTTTCAGACTTCATAACCTTCAGAAAAATGCATGCTAAATTAAGACCTATTCTATCAACTGTCTCAGTTTATACAAGAGCAATTTTTAGTACTGTTTATATGTTCCCCCAATATATTTGGCCTTGTCCAGACTTATTGCATTAACAGGTTGAGAGGTACATGCAAATAAATTGCTTTATAGAATTAGGCATAGCTAAACCTCTCAACTGTCCCTGATTTTGGCTCAAAATGTTTCTCTTCCCCTAATGATCCCTCCGCAAAATAGCAATTTTGGAAGAAAACATGGAGGGTTTATAATTAAGAAATAACTGTAATAATCAGTTAGATTACTTTTATTTCAGAAATGCATGTAGATTATTTTATTTTGTCAGATGCTCAAGTTAGCGGTACTAATATTAAAGCATCCCTTCTTTGACAGGTTCCCAGCTGTATTGTGTTGCTATTTTATATTTTTACATCACATTTTTGGTCCATTTTTCATAAAATTGTGTTTTATTGGCAAATTAGTGACAAATCATTAAAGACTGAAGTTAGAAAATAATGACAGACATTTGAGTTTCAGATTTCATACCATTCAGAAAATTCATACTAATGCAAGACCTCTATTATCTTTCTAAGTTTGTAAGAGCAATATTTTAAAAATTGTCCTTATTTTTGGGCCTTTGTCCCATTTCTTTGTATGGCTTTGTCCAGATTTCTTGCTCTGAGGTTGAGAGGTATGACAAATGTGTCAGGGCCATCACAGTCAGCCAGAGACATTTCAAATTGTGACATACTTGTTGCAACCCACGCCCCCATGTAGTGACTCTGGATGTGTCCAAGCAAGGCAAGGAGTAGTTATGCAGTGTAAATGTGCAGAGTATCCTCGTGGCTTTGAAAAGCAGTCTCTAGAATCCCGGTTCTGACACCATGTGGCTCATCTAATCAGGATGAAGTAGATGAACATTGTGGATTCTTGTTCAAGCAACTTTATTATATACAAACACATAAGAAATGAGGCTATGTATCTTTAACTTATATACAAACTAGCAAACATACATATACATGTTCACACTCTGGCTGCACTTCTCAAAATGGCATTGAAGCTCGCACATGCTTGCTATTTATATGCACGTTCAGGCCTTGGAAATGCTTCTTAAAGGTACAGCACAGCTCACTAGTCTACAATAGGTGTGGAAAGTATACAGTTCTTTATATAATTTTCGGAAATCTTTACCTTCCCTGGTGATAGCTAAACATCAGCAGATAGATTCACAAGGAAAATCTTGCATTATACCATCTCATTCTACTGCAGTAAACGTTGCTATAAATTCAACTCAAATTCCCCTTAAAAAACCTTTAATGATTACCACTGTGAATCTGAAAATAAAGCTCTTAAAAAGCACTTGACTAACATGTCATCATTGCTATATAAAGATAAATGAAGATATGCACTTCACAGAGATAGTGTGTATCCCCATGCAATGAAAGAAATTAATTTGTATTCTTGGTAAAATTATCATTTCATGAAATGGTTAGTAAATGAAAGCATTAATAGCATTTGTCTTAATTAAGTATGGGCAGATTAAAAAGTTCCGTGCTATTTCATAAGGGATTTATTGTGAAAAGATCACTCTTTGTAGGCAAATACCTGGTGATATTATCAGTTCTTTCACAATGCTTTTTGATTAAAATAAAAAAATAAAATCTACTTCTGAAAATAATCTAAATCTCATCGTGTTGTACAGCACTCAGAATGATGCTTTTAAATGCATTAGGTAATCTGCAGTTTATTAAGCCATGTGAAATATGCTATCCAGTATTTAAATAGGTCCTGCTGAAGGTGATGTTGGCTAGTTTCCAGAGAAGAGCTCATTTTTGCTTAAAACACAGGAAATAAATCAAATGGTGCTTCTGCTGTATCAGTCTTGCTATTTTACTGTTTGCATAGCAATTTCACATTTAATAAAAAATATGTATATGATCGATAAGGAACATAGACTTGTCAGACTGTCAATTGCCTGTGCTACTATATGAGAGCAAAGTATTGTAGGGTATCTAGGCCTCACATTTAGTCATGGATCTCTTCTCTTTCACAGAGTATAAAAATTCAACAGATCAAGCTCTGGCTGTGTGTGGGTAGTGGAATGAAGTCATAATTGTGATCCAGGTGACTTCAGTTTGAGTGCCATCTGGTGTACCTGCTGATCTGGTGCATGTATGTGTGTGTGAGGGGGGGGTGGTGAAAATGCTTAGCCTACTTGTTTATTTTCAGGAGAAGGGAGGTGTGGGATCATGCACATGTCCAAGGAAGAATCTCTGGATCAGCTTAACTAGGGAGTCAGATCACACAGACAGATTCACTCACACACACACACACACACACACACACACACACACACACACACACACACACACACACAGCAAAAAACACCTGCTTGGCATTTTTTACATAAAAGGTATGTTTTCACTACACAGAAGTAAAATACTGCATAAATATAAATGCATATTAAAAAATCAATAGATCTTGTGTAAAAGTTACCAAAGAAACCCAACTAAACATACTATCCCCTAAACCAACTGGTGAAACAGTGGGGGAGATCATAAAGGCCTATATATATGTGCCTTTCAGATCTTACAGCTGCCACCAAAATGATTACTCTTGTGAGCATTTTTCAGACAGAATTAGTTGGAAAACAGTATAGAAGTTTGTAAAACACTGCTGTACTAATGTTTATCTCTCCTTGTCTGGTCTCAATCATATATCAATAGACAGTTATGTAGGCTAGACAGCATTTGCCAGTAGAGTTAGTTAGAAGTCTAAGGTTTAGTTGATACTTGGTTCCAAATAATATGTATTATATATTTATTTCACATTTGTTAACTGGGTTGGTCAAGCTGAGTTACAAAAAAAAAAAAAGTTTTTTTCAGTGGAGACCCAAGGAGAAAAGCTCCAATAATGTCTACTGCAATAAAAAGTAAAATAAATATTATACATAAGATAAAATAGAGTACAAATTGAAATGCTGGTATACAAAATAAATAATAGCTGTCACATAAGAAAGCATGAGTACTAAAAGTATAAACATACAAACAGGCAAGATACAAGTTTGTTGTTGTCTCTGGCCACAGCAACAGTTTCAGAGAAGGAAATATTGGCAGTGGAGGTGCTGTGTTTTGGGTGAAACACATGTTGTGTAGAAGTGAGGAGATTTTCTTGTATGAGATATGTAATTAGATGAGAGTGGATACATTTTTCAAGGATTTTAGACAGAGGAGAGAGGATAGCAATGGGACTGAAGTTGCTAGGGTCAGTTGAATTATCACCCTTGTGTAGAGGTATAGTGTAGAAAGGTTTCCAGAGGTCAGGAGCTATGGCTTCTTGAATGGATCTAGTAATTAAAATAGGGACAGGAAAAGCAATAGAGTCAGCAGCTATTTTAAGGAACTGAGGAGGAAGATTGTCAGTAGAGGGAGAGCAGGGTTTAAGTTTCAGGGGTAGTTTTCTAATGTAGGCAGTTGAGACAGGTTTGAATGAGAAAGTGTTGGCATTGCCAGTCTGAATGAGAGGTTTAGAGTGGTTTGTGTTACAGGCACAAAGAAGGTAGAAGAGGAGTTATTAGGAATGAGCTTGGCAATAGACTGCATGAAGTATTTGTTAAGAAGTGTTGCAGTCTCTATTGGGGTGTTATTACAGAAGGGACTGTGGATAGTGGGGCTACCAGGATGGAGCATTTTGTTAATAGTACTCCAAAATCTTTTAGGGTTGGTGTAGTAGATAGTTTAAGCTTAGATGTAGTAGTTTTACTTATCATGGTGGATGTTGTTTTTTGTGAGGTTCCTAAGTTCTCTGTTGTTTTGTAATTATGAGGGTGATTTAGCCAGCATTTTCAAGCCTTTTCTCTTTTTGCCTTGAGGGAGAGAGTAGTTTTAATGAGCCGGGGAACATAGTTGGGTTTGACCCTGATTTTTCTTAAGGGAGCTAGGGAATTCAGGATGTCAAGAAAGATGTGGTTTAGTTTAAGTATAGCTTCATTAATGGGTAGAGACTGCAGGAAAGACCAGTTGATAGAGGAAAGATAATTATTCAGAGTATCTGGGTTAAAGTTGGTGAGTTTTCTACAGTCTTTGGAGCGGTGAGGTCTCTGTAGTTGGGGACAGTGTCGATAGAGGTGAGTTGGCAGGTGGTTGCTTATAGTGCTGGAGGGGGTACAGGGATTATGGTACATGTGAGGTTTGTTAGTGAGGATCCGATCTAGAGTGGACTTGGGTATGTTTTAATGTAGGTAGGTGGGGGTGGAAATCAGTTGGGAAAACCCATAGAGATTGATGCTGTGTTGGGGGGAGTGAATATTTAAGTCATTCCAATCTATGTTAACATCTCTAAGGATTAAAGTTTCATAGGCAATATTTTGTGATAACCAAAAAAGTATTTGGTCAAAGACTGGGATGTTTTTACCTGATGTGATGTAGATGGATGCAATAGCAAATTGTTTGTGGGTATTTAAGTGAAAGTTTTGAATGAGAAGCTCAGGAGGTTGAAAGTTAGGGATGGAGACAGTTAGTGGGGCGAGATTAAGCTGTTCAGAATAGAATATGGTGACACTGCCATCTTTTTTGGAATTCTGTCTAGTCGGTACATATTAAATCTTGAATGTAAGATTACAGTATCTGAAATGTGGGGTTTAAGCCATATTTCAGATAGGGCTAGGATTTGGGGTTTGTTATAAGCTATCCAGCAGTGAAAGTTGGTAATTTTATTGACTGAGCTTTGTGTGTTTAATGAGAGGATGGTAAGTTGTTTAGAAGGAGGGGAGGGAATGTTTGGTGATAGCATAGGAGATGTGAGGGAGTATTAGCAGAGAGGGTGAGAGTGGTAGGGGAGGGTTGGCCTGGGTTTGGATGCATGTCACCAGAGAGGAGTAATGAAATGAAGAAGATTGGTTGAGGAGTGTGGAGGTCATAAATGAAAAGGGTAAGTTTCAGTTTTGGAGAAGAAGTAGTGGAAAGGATGTAGAGTTTGAGAAGGTAGATGTAGGAGAACTGGAATAGTGAGGATGAGATAGTGTAGAAATGATTATTGTTATTTATCGTAGGAGAATAGTAGGTAGGCAGGTGCTGAAGGCAGTTGGTTGAGTATGGTTTAAGTTATGATGATAGCTAGTGAGAAGAAAGAGGAAGAAGAACAGTGGAGCTAGGAGTTATGGGAGGAACATGATTAGTGAATGGCTATCTAGTATCAGAATAGAACTGGATAGTGCAGTAGGAAGAGTGCATAATGGGAAAGGAAGTAAGTTTGTAGGAGAGGGGAGTAGTTGTAATGTCAAAGTGGGGGTAGCAAGGTGATAGGTTGGAGTGTGAAGAAGGGGTGTGGTTATGTAATGAGGTTTGGGTAGAAGTCTAGATGTAGGTGTGGGTGGGAACGGGGGTAGGGTACGGAGCAAAGTGAGCCCGAGTGTAGCGAGGATGAGTGGTGCTGGCTGACCTAGACCAGGGAATGCATGCAAGCAATAAAGAAGTCTAAAAAAACAACAAGAGTATAGGGAATAGGAGGATATGTAAGTAAAGTATGAGTGAGTTCTATAGTCAAAGGTAACAGGCAGAAGTTAAGAGAAATACAAAAGTCAAATGAAGCAGGCAGAAATTAGGAGAATTTAGACTAGGGAAATAATCTACTAGATAGACGTTTAACAAGGAAGGAGGAGTGTAACTAACAATATGGGGGGAGTTAAAATAAGCTTATATGCAGAGTAGTTTAAAGACTATGACAGGGGAAGATAGAAAAAAGGTAAGAATAATTTGTAAGTCATAGGAGGTATAGTGCAGCTGTCAGTACCAATGCAGAACTCAACCAAAAGGCACTACAAGTACCCGTTTGCTTAACAAAGCAGAAGCTAGTGCTACTGAAAGGATTAAAAGACAAATTTTGGTGGAGTTTTAGTTGAAAATAGCTATTGTAAGCACCTGGATAAAAGCAGAAAGGCTGTGGAGATGATCAATTAATAGTCCAAAAGTTTTCTTAAGTTTATATTTTTGGAGTGTCTGTGCTTTCAAGCATGGGGAGGGAAACAAACTAGAACCACTATGTAGTCATGATGCACAGGCACTAAAGGAAAATAGAGAAGGAAAAATTGTAGTAAAAGAGTTAAACAACTTTACTGAAACAAACCTAATATCAATGATATTCAGGTTGTATAACAAACACTAGGCAGCAAACTTACTTAGCAATAACATTCTAAAAATAGTTCAGTTATACCACAGTTATAATCAGTAGACAGACTGTAGATCAACACAGCTTACTAATAATTCCAGTTTGTACAAAAACAGCTAAAATATATAAAATTACTGGAGAATAAAAATAAAAACACTAACTGTAAAACCACGTGCAGCCAAGTGAGTCAGTTCGTATGTATACAGAGCTGGTCTTAACAGCTACAGAAAGCAAAAATCAATATAAGAACACAATGCACAGGATCAGTTTAAAAACCCATGTATAGTTCTCATTACAGTGTTAGACCTCAGAGGTCAAATTATATGGCAGCAGGAAATTAACAATATCTATGACATGGATAATATGCACTTAAGTAAAGCAGTAGTAGTAGGTGAAACAATAGCATGCAGTACACAGAAAACAAACACAGTTACAGCCACTATCGCTATAACATAGGATGATAGTTTGATTAATGTTTACACTGTCAAATATAGGAGTAAAAAAGTTAAAATAAAGGTTTACATTGTCAAAAAAAAAAAAACAATTAAGAGAAAGCATAAATGTGAGTGCCTACATGGGAGGTCACAACACCAGGGACCACAGCTGCTTAGAGAAATTTAAAGATGGTTCCCAGGGTTTAAAAACCTCTTACACATTAGAGGGGGAGGGTCAATAACACAATTAATTGGGGATGGGATGGCCAAATAATACAGTGTAATCAGACCTAGAACAGGGAATGCATGCAAGCAATACAAAAGTCTACAAAAACAATCAGAGACCTGGGAAAAGGATGATAATTAAGTAAAGTATGAATGAGTCCTATAGTCAAAAGGAACAGTCAGAAATTAAAAGAAATATAAAAGCAAAAGAAGCAGGCTGAAATTAGAAGAATTTAGATTAGGGAGATACTCTATTAGACAAGAGTTTAAACAAGGAAGGAGGAGTGTAACTAAAAATATGGGGAGGGTGAAATTAAAATAAGCTTATATGCAGCCTAGTTTAAACAGTATGGCAGAGAAAGAGAGAAAAAAGGTAAGAATAACTTGGAAGTCATAGGGGGGGACACAGTGCAGCTGTCAGTACCAATGCAGAGCTTAACCAAAAGGCACTACAAGTACCCATTTGCTTAACAAAGCAGTAGCTAGTGCTACTGAAAGGATTAAAAGACAAATTTCAGTGGAGTTTTAGTTCAAAATAGCTATTGTAAGCACCCTGATAGAAGCAGAGAGGCTGTGGAGGTGATCAATTAGTAGTTCAAACGTTTTCTTAAGTTTATATTTTTGGAGTGTCCATGCTCTCAAGCATGGGGAGAGGAACAAATCGGACCCATTATGTAATCGCAATGTACAGGCAATGGGAGCACACAACACCTGGGACTGCAGCTGCTTAGAGAAATTTAAAGATATTTTTTGCAACAATCTATTGCTTATAAATCTGCTGCTGTCATGATTAACTCTTACAAATGAAGGTCATGTTGCACTGAATATGAATGATTTTATTATTTTAGGCTAACTTGAAAATGCTTACTATCCCAGAAGGTTAACTGTACATGAAGGACTGCTGCTGATGTGCTGTGTAGTATTGATATCTGCTTAGAAATGGAACTTCACAACAGCACACTTCAGTTTGGCAGAAGGGTTCCTTAAATACTTAAAGTGAAAGTCCCATGCCCAAATTCCACAAAGTTAAAACAGTAAATCCTTACTTATCAATCAATTAATTAAAACGGGTAGAGGAGCTAGTAAGTATATTACAATTTATATAAGTACCATACATAAACTGCTAAATGTTTATGAATGACAACATGATTTCTAGTGTAAACTGCAAATATGCAAATAAATAAGTAAATAAATAAATAAACAACAATACAGATACCCATTTTATGAGCTATATAATGCTTAAAGGGTTTTGCATGGTACAGATATAACCCCATGCCTCTTCTATAGACTTATTATTAATTTTCATTAGTAACCTTGCAAAATAAAAATAAAAATGAGCAACGAAGTAAACAAAACTGTACTTAGTAGGTGAGCTGGATTTGTCTGAAGGTACATTTCATTAAAATTCACAAATATTATGTGGTAAAGGTTAACAACCTAAACCAGAGGTTAACGACCTTTGAAATTATGTTGTAGCAGCTATTTGTATGACATTTTAGACACAGTAAGGGAATGCAGAATGAAAAATACAAAAGCAACAATTCATAATGAAAGCAAGGAATAAGATAGCTCACCTATGTAAGTATATCATCCTTTCAAATCTGCTGTAGACATATGAATTAATGATGCAACATTAGATTTAATGTTAAAATGATTAACAAAAATTAATGTGAAATAATCATTAACATAACAAAATTTAGTGAAAATGTTAAATATAATAGAACCTATATAGACAGCTGAACACATGCCATAAAAGAGTATAATTTGGAAGCACTGCAAGCTATGTATTATCACTTGACATGTGAAATGTGAAAAAATAATAATCTCAGTGAAAATCCAATAGCATCTTGTCATCACAAAAGCAATAACTTCCCCAGAATTAATGTTTTACTTGGATAGTAGTGAATGATTGGCATTTTATTTATAAGTGCTGTCTAGATGCACTTCCGAACCTTTAGTTATAAGGTCTCTGCAGACTGTTTGAGCTTTCGAGTGTATATGTGTAGTACACAAAACAACGACATTATCAGTCATAGGGTCAGCATTCACCTTCCACACTGAAAAGGCTAGCTAAAAAATACAAAGAAGATGTTTCCAAATTTGTATAAAGTTGAAATATCTAGTGATATATTAACAAAATTAAAACATTATCTGTGGTTCCTCTTTCTTCCTTCTATGTCATATTCTTGGTCAGATCCGACCACAAACTGATAACCCTGGACATCCTCACCCCTCCACCTCCCCCAGTCAAAAAAACCATAGTCAAAAACCTTTCCAAAGCAAACTTCTAACTACTTGCATCCAAAGTGGAAAGCTTCACTATTCCCTTGCAGAAGGATAATGATATCCAGGATGTGGAATCCTACACCAAGGCACTCTATATGCATCTTCAGGATTGCATGGACCATGCTATCCCAAATAAAACCAAGACTCCTTCCTCAAGCAAGAAGAAACCAGTCTGGTGGACCCCGGCCATAAGCAAACTTTACAATAAAAGGAGGAGACTTATACATAAAAAGGCCAAACCTCAAGTAGAAAAATCATCCCTGATCAGCATTAGTAAGAAATTGAGGGCCCTCATCAAGTCAACTAAAGCTAATTTTGAAAAGAAAGTTGCCAAGGATGCCAAGGATAACCATAAGGCCTTCTATGGCTACGTCAAAAACCTAAATGGCAATGCTCAGGTCTGTTCTGAGCTAAGTACATCATGGAACAAAATACACTGACCCTTCTGACATTGCCAACATCTTGGCTGACAGGTTCAGTGCAAATCCCCCCCCCCCACCACCACCTACAGGGCCTATTACCATTCCAGGGGATTGTTTAAGTCCAATTATTACTGATACGTTGGTTAACAAGGCTCTATCTAAAGCTAAAAACACTGCCTCCATGGGACCAGATGGTGTCCCAGGCTGTGTCATACGCGAGCTCCAAAAGGAATTAATCCCACATCTTAATACCCTGTTCAGTCTCAGCCTCTCCACAGGATATGTGCCCAGAGAATGGCGCATGGCAATGGTGGTCCCGCTACTCAAGGGTGGGGCCACAACTGACCCTGGGAACTACCGACCAATAAGCCTGACCAGTCTGATCTGTAAGGCTATGGAGCGAATCATTATGGAACTCATAAATGGAGAGATTGGGAACATCCAGTCGCTGGACCCCACACATTTCGGCTTCGTCAAGGACAGATCATGCCTCCTGAACCTGGTGGATTTCTTTGAGACAGTTACTCATGCTATAGATAAGGGAAAGGAGGTACACATGGCTTACCTTGACCTTGCTAAAGCATTTGACACCATTCCCCATTCGGGTATTATTGATAAGCTCACCAGCCTGGGCATAAACCCTTACATCACAAGATGGATCACAAACTGGCTCTAAGACAGATCCCATAAAGTAAGAGTAGTGAGATCTATGTCCGAATCCAGACCAGTAATGAGTGGTGTGCCTCAGGGCTCTGTCCTGGGGCCCCTCCTGTTTGGCATATACTTCTCAGAAGTACAGGCAAGCACGGAAGGGCCGTGGCTGACTAAGTTTGCAGATGACTGCAAACTGGGTGCTATAATAGAGTCTCCGGCTGACATGGAGATCCTCCAGAAGGGCCTAAATGAGACTGATGCATGGTGTCAAAGCCATGGCCTCAAGCTAAATGCAAAAAAATGCATAGTAATCCCATCTGGAAAAACAGAGTACCCGCAAACTACAACATAGGAGGTAATCCCCTGAAATCTGAAGAAGAAATAAGGGATCTAGGGACCCAAGTAGATAGCCAACTTTCCTTTGATAACCATGTTGCCAAAGTGGTTAGAAAATCCTTCTATGTGACCCATCTGATCATGAAAGGGTTTGCATCAAGAACTAAGGATGTAATGGTGCCCCTCTACTCTTCCCTCATCAGACCCATTATTAAGCACAATGCACCATTTGGAATGTACCTGGCTAGACATCTCCAGCAGCAGGAGAGACCACAGAGGTACCTAACCAAGAGAATTACTGGCCTCAAACAGTTGCCCTATGCAGCACGATTGAAAAAGCTAAGACTGTTCTCTGTTGCATACCGCTTTCTCAGAGGCGATCTCTGTCTAACGTACACAGCCATGTCCAACCCAGAATTGTTGAACATGCTCCATCTTAGCAAAACCAAATCTACTCAAGCTACATGTTCTAGGAATATAAACCTCAACACAGCAATGAATAGAACATGCTGGAGGGATAGATTCCCTTCGCAGAGACTTCCCTTACTATGGAACAGGGTCCCGATCTATACAAGACAGAGCCCCTCACTATCACTCTTCAAGAGGAACCTTGATGAGTGGATGGGTAACAGAAAGTTCACACCAGGGATCACACCAACAGCGCTACTAGATAGGGGCCAAGGGTACTAGCTGCTAGTACAAGGGTCTAGGGAACTACTAAAGGGGCGGTGAATACCGCACAACGTGGCTGGGCTAATATATGCCTTCGGGCAGATAGCTCAGTACCAACCTATGAACCTATGTATGGAGCTATGTAAGGATCTGACACAACTTTTTGCTATGAAATATATTAACTAAATGCACCTGTAGTTGTGCTGCATGGTCTTTATTTTCTAGCTTACAATTTGCATAGGTATACCTAATGTACTTTTGAGTAATTTTCTGTATAATGTTTTGCTTCTTTTTGCAAAAAAGTTAAATTATCAGATACTAAAGCAAGTGATATAACAATGCCATGGCTATAAGTATTTAAACTCTGTATAGTCCTCCTTTTTTCTTTGACTTACTATCTGAATAATTAACAAAGTGAATAAGTTTCTTCTGACCTGAAAATATCTGCTTGGACACCAGACCTATAATAATTTTAGTTCTGGTGAGAACTCTGGTCTTACTAAAACTAATGGTTTTATATAATGTTTTACTCTTAGTATCCTGGACATTGTTAGTTATCAATGATGCATATTCAGATTTTATAATGCTGAAAGCACCACCTACAACTGCACTGTAGTGATTGTAGCCATATGAAATAGTGTTACCAAAGGGAAATATTTTCTAGAATTTTTAACTCCAAACTCTGAACTGAACTGTCACACACAGTGAATATTTAATGGGATTTTTAACCCAGCACCTCTTGAAATGTGTTGTCACCAACAGTAAAAAGTTTTTGGAATTGCTTACCTCACACCTACTGAACCTTATAACAATTAGGTCATAGCATTGTTTAAATGTATTGCGCAAGTCACAGAACAGAGAAAAGTGTTAGTGGAGTAATATTTCATAGCATACCTGTCAAAGTTTAAAATGCACTCCGAATTTTAATCCGTGTAGTGGCTAAGATATTATTTTCTATAAAGCAAGGTAAGAATTAGAATACTGCTGATGTAGACCAAGGGATTACAGAGAAACTCTCGGAGTGATAACTTACCCTGGGTGCTAATGGTGTTCCCGATATGATTGTAGTCCAAAAGTGAGGAGTGCACCAGGCTGCAAATAAATCTCACCAAATCTTCCACAGACTGTCCTTTATTAAGACAAACAGGTAAAATCTTTTTTTACCTCTTTTTTTACCTCTTTTTTTATCTCTTTTTTTACCCTTTTTTTACCTCTTTTTTTACCTCCTTTTTTTTTTTAGCTCTTTTTTTATCTTTTTTTACCTCTTTTTTTATCTTTTTTTACCTACTTCTTTTTTTACCTCTTTTTTTATCTTTTTTTATCTCTTTTTTATCTTTTTTTTATCTCTTTTTTTACCTCTTTTTTTACCTTTCTTTTTTTTACCTGTTTGTCTTAATAAAGGACAGTCTGTGGAAGATTTGGTGAGATTTATTTGCAGCCTGGTGCACTCCTCACTTTTGGACTACATTTTGATATTTTTTCGTTTTGAGGGTGCTTTGCTTGTCAGGTAACCTTGTTTTTACCTTCCCGATATGATTGCTAAAAAATTTAACAAATTAATACACAGACCTGCTGTATATTTCCTTTCTTTAAAATACTATCATGGTACAAATTATATTAATAAGTTACTTAGAACATTTGAAAATATATTTTTCTTGAATAGCACATTTGTGTTAAGCATACCTCTCAACTGTCCCTGATTTTCAGGGACGTCCCTGATTTTGACTCAAATTTTAGCTTTGTCCCTCTTAATCCCTCCTAAAACTAGGGACTTTTGAAGGAAAGGTGGTGAATTACACTTAATGAATAATGACAGTAATTAAGAATTATAGACTTCTTTTACTTCAGAAAATGTGTATTAATTCATATGCTCTGATTCTGTCAATGTTTCAAGTTAATAGCACTAATATTTAAAAAGTGTCCCTGATTGTCCTTGATTTTTTCTTGACTTGTCCCTGATTCTGTTGAAATTTGTCCCCGATTGGTTGAGAGGTCTAAGCATATCCCAAAGGGATTCTCCTTTAAGAAATTCCCAATTAACATCAATGAGGATACTACTTTTTATAGAAGGAAATGACAGAAGTTTATAATAAAATGAACATTAAGCCTTTATAAGCTTTAAACTGACATTGTAAAATCCAGTTGGGTGAGATAAGAAAGCATTTAAAAGATATGTATAAGAAAATTAATGGACACCCAGACTTTTAAAATCATACTGGGGGACTGGGTTTGATATTACAGAAAGAGTCCAGACACAAAAACATTAGAAACCTTAGAACAAAAAAATGCTTAATAGAGAGGATCATGTATGAAAAAAGGTTTAACTTATGTGATTAATAACAGTACATGAGGAATATGCATAATGACAACAGGTGCATTTTCATCAGCCAATGGGTCCACTTCCATTACATTTTTAAACAACTGAGGCCAGTTGACACCATCACCCCACAGATCCCTAAGATTTGCCTACCGTGGCTTCGTTTGACCTCTAACAGGTTTGAATACTGTAATTGTCTGATGAACACTGAGGACAACATCATGCTAGGAAGAAACATTAGAAGGCTGTGCTCCATTGTACTCTAGCAGGCGATGGGATCAGGTAAGAAGGGCAGAGAGAGGCAATGGAACTTACTAATGCTGAATCCTTATTTTGACTTGGATACCAGTGCTTTGACCTCTTCCTCCCAAGGTTTATGTGACTATGCAATTTATCTAATAGGCAAGTTAACACTTTTATTTATGAGATATTAAAAAGGGGCTTTTATTACAATCTGGCAGGCAGATTATTGATTACTAAAACAATAAATGACGTTAACTTGTATATAAGAAGAATTGCTATAGATTTTAAAATGTGTTACATTAGATTTTTATTTTTACACCCACAATTTATATAAAAATGAACTTTTAATCCTCCACTGGAGTATTGACTCAATAGGAAATTGATTTTTTTGTTTGTTTAAATTTCAGCCATATGCCAATGTGCTCTTCTAAAGGTGATTTATTGATACCCATTTATAATCTGGAAGGGAAACATTGACAATTTAAATACATTTGTAATCAAACTGAACAGCAATACTGATTGTTTAAAACATATCCCTAGTTATAAGTTCATAGGTGTTTACTAGGCTAATGGCCCTGGAGCCTTTACAAGCCTAGCCCATAGGATTACCCTGGCATCATGCCACCCAACCTTAGTTCCCACTGCCTCTGTTAAGTAGAGCTACTGGAGTGATCCCTGGGATGAATTTTCTATTTCCCTTCCACTCATCAAGATTTCTCTTGAAAAGGGCCAGAGGGGTGCTCTGTTTGATATGTATGGGAAGTCTATTCCACAGCATGGGAGTCTCTGGGTTATGAACCTGTCTCTCCAGTACATTCTGTTGATTGTGGTAACGAGGTTGAGGTCTGTGGAGCATGTGGTGTGGAGGGATTGAGATTTCTTTAGATGTGGCATTTCTAACAGAGCTGGGTCAGTCATGGCTTTGTAAGTCAAGCAGAGATCGCCTCTAAGTAGGCAATATGAGACAGAGAATAGTTGGAGTTTTTTGAGTCTGTCCATATAGGACAAGTGATTAAGGCCTAGTATCCTCTTTCTGAGGTACTTTTGTGGCCTCTCCAGTTGTTGTAGGTCTCTTGTGAGGTACATATCAAATAAGGCGTTGTACTCAATGACTGGCCTAATGAGGGAAGAGTAGGGGGAGACAATGACCTCTTTCTTCCTAGATGCAAAACCCTTAGAAATAAGATGTGCCACTTAGAAGGACATTTGATCACAGTGGCAATGTGGTGGTCAAAAGAGAGGTTGCTGACAACCCGTATTGCCAGATCTCTTAAGGGGATGATGACACATTTTTTGGCATTGAGCTTAAGGCCATGGTTCTGACACCAGTCGTTAGTCTCAGTGAGGCCTTTCTGTAGGATGTCAACATCACTTGAGGAGTTAATAATGACTCCCAACTTGCAATCGTCTATGAACTTTGCCAGACAGAGTCTCTTCATGTTGGCCTGGTCTTCTGAGAAGTAGATACCAAACAGCAGATGGCCCAGGACCGATCTCTGTGAGATTCCGCTCGTGACTGGTCAGCAGTCTGACTTGGAGTCAGCAGCTACTTTCACACTGTGGGTTCTATCTGTGAACCAGTTTGCAACCCACCTAGTGATATAGGAGTTGATGCCTAGCTTAGTGAGTTTCTCTATGATTCCTGAGTGGGAAATGGTATCAAAGGCCTTGGCCAGATCAAGGTAGGCTGTATGAACCACCTTGCCTTCATCCACAGCTCTGGTGACTGACTCAAAGAAGTCAACCAAGTTGAGTAGGCATGATCTACCCTTCACAAAACCAAACTGTGTGGGCTCCAGAGTTTGGAGATTCCCTATATCCTTATTTATTAGATCCATGATGATGTGTTCCATAGCTTTGTATATCAGACTTGTCAGGCTAATGTGGCAATAGTTCCCAGGGTCTGTAGTCACTCCTCCTTTGTGAAGACGCATGACTATAGCAGTGTGCCATTCGGTAGGGTCAAAGCCTGTGATGAGGCTCTGATTGAACAGGGCATACAGGTGAGGTGTCAGTTCACTCTGTAGTTCATGTAGAACACAGCCAGCGATATTGTCATGTCCCATAGAAGCTGTATTCTTGGCCTTGAACAGTGCTGTTTTAACCTGTGCAACAGTAATACTGGGTGCCTGGCAATCTACTGGCATTGTGATTGGTCCTTTGGGGGGGGGGTGGTAAAGTTGGTACTGAATCTGTCGGACAGTATATTGGCTATATCTGTTGGCTTGGTATAGGGGGTATTATTGTGCAGTAGCTCAGATCAAATCTGAGTATTGCCGTTATGACCTAAATAATAATGAATACAAATATATAAGATTTGCTGATATGACAAACAATTGCTTTCCTAAGGTATGCAGAAAAGTGACTTTTGTTAATAATTTTTTGCATGCAAAGAGTTTTTCACCCTCTGCACATCGAAAATAATGTTATTTTTTTAATTGGAAAATATGTTTTCACATATTGATGTTATTATTGCTTGTGAAACATTATTAAAGAACAGCAACTGCAAAACAGTTCTGTTAGGGTATAAGTATTTTAATGTATCAGACATTCTAACAAAAAAGAATAAGGTGGAGGTGTTATGATAAGGATTAAAGACTGTTATGAAACCTGTGATTATTACCTTTGATGATAACACCAATACTGCAGATTGTGCAACTGTGACAGTAAAGGAAACCATGGAACAGATTATTATTGTTCTAATATATATATATCACCAATTTCAAATATTAATGATCTAGAGAAATTCATATGTTTCTTGCATGAAACATAGGAGGAAAAAATAATTCTGCACAAGGACCTAAATTTTCCATAAATAGACTAGAATAGTATTCATTCTTCAACATTAGTAAGGGAATTATTTGCAATATTTGGAGCCCAACCAATCAAACTGAGTATGAGGGTACAAAAATTGTATTAACCATCAAAAGTTACCAGTTAAGCACTTTTGTCCTAAAAGGACTGCTTCAGAACTGGTAATAAGTCTTCCTTTCAACATTATAAAGTGGTAGATGGTGGTTACATGGTTACCCAAATGATGCAAATTATTGAATTAACAATCAATAAAAATTAATTGAATACATTTATCCATTAACTATGTTGCCTTAATTAATAAAAACTGAAATGTGGATACATTAAATCATTCCTGTCTATATATTATAGCCATTTTATTAGTTTTTAAAAAAAGAATAATAAAAACAGTTGTGGGAATGATATACTATTTGTAATAAGATGTATCTGAAACATATTCTGAATTCCATATGATTCCAAGGAAACAGATTTTAGACATAGAAAAAGTAGCTGAATTAATTATAGCTTAGCCAGTCAGAGTTTTAACACTGTGTAAGAAAATAGTGTTATTAAGTTCTGGAGGCTCATTTGCATTTAATCTCAGCTGCCATATAAGTTCTTAATATTCTAGGGTCTGTTCCCAGGGTCCACCCCTGAGATTAGGCATGACCAGTTCTATTATGACAAAATAGAATGTTTTATTATTCTTACAAACTAGTTTATACCTTCACAGGGCATTACAATCCTTTTTAGTGCTGATGTCATAAAAATGTTCTTGCATTCTGACCCTAAGTTTCTGTTCTGTTTTACCAATGTAAAAACTAAAACAGTGGTCACAGAATGCACAGTATACAACCCCTTCAGTATTACAATTGTAGTGTGAGTAGAAACTAATCAAATATTTTGCACTACTAATGAAGAACTCCTGCCCCTCAAAAATGCATTTACACTATGGGCAGGCACCACATCTACTATTGCTAACCTTCAGTGCATTCCTGCTTTTTGGTACCTCTTTCTAATCTGTTTTATATTGGTACCTGCCCTCTGCTATTGAATAAGCTATAAAGCAATCATGGACACTTAGTGCAAGTTTTGTCTGTAAATTCCAAAACCTATTGAAATACAGCCAGAGAAAATAGTCTACACAGAAAGAATGTTAGGGGCTGCTGTTGCTCTTATTCATATGTATGTGCAATAGGCCCAAGTCTGTGCCGCTGCTGCTGCTAATAGATCTTTCCCAAGAAAGAGAAGGTTGTTTAGACCCTGTTTAACTTTTTGTGGTCTGCATGAGATGGAAATTGTAGAGTACTACGGGGTGGATAGAGATATATTACAGAAACTCTGCACCCTCTATCATCCTCAGCTGAGAGTAAGGGCAAACCAAGGGGAGCCAATATCTGTGGAGACTAAGGTATGTGTAGCACATAGAATTTTAACTATAGGAACCTTCCAGAGATCCTTCCAGAGATCAACAGGGGACATGCTGGGGGTATTATAAGCATCATCATCCAGGATCCTACACCAATTCCTGAATGCTGTGCTACATGCCAGTGACTACATACAATTTCTCCATACACCCGAGGGCAGAGTTACAACTATGCAGGATTTGTACCCCATAGCACACTACCCTAAAGTCTTGGGTGCCATAGAATGCACACACATTGAGATCAAAGCACCACCTGGGGAACAGGGAGGAGTGTATATATAAACATACAGGGCTTCCATTCCATTAACTGCCAGGTCATGTGTAAGACTGAGGGAATCATTCCAAATGTGTGTGCTGGCAAGCCAGGCAGTTACCATGATTCTCATATCTGATACAACTCTCAAGGGGAGATACCTCACTGGGTCAATTACTGTGGGATGCAAGTTATGCACTTGAGCAGTGGCTGATGATGCTCAACAGAAATGTGCACCCACCCATAGAAGAACCCAATCATGAGGCACACGCTCAAACAACAAATATCATAGAGCATGTGTTTGGGCTGCTGAAGTCATGGTTCCAGTGCCTAGATACATCCAGAGGAGCCCTGCATCACAATCCCTGTACTTGTGCTGAAATTTTCACTGTCTGTACCATCCTTCACAATATTATTCTGAGAAAACAGTTTCAGCAGGAGCACTAAGGGGAAGAGGCACACATCCCACCACCACTGGCAAGGGCGCCACAGCCACATGCAGATGAGGAGTCAGAGGGGTAACCACCAGCCTCTGTGGGTTTTGGTGGACAGGTGTGCATAATATGCCCTCATTCTGGCCAAGAGGCAATGGATAGCATACATGCTCATCACCTAAGTGGGTAGAAATTTAATCCTATGCACATACATACAGTAAAATGGATGTCAGGCAACACTCACAGCCTTTATTTACCCATGTAATGGCTGTGTACTGATGGCATTGTACAAAGTCATCTCCAAATTAAAACACTTGCAAATACCAGACTATCAAGGTAAGTGCTGAACCTGGAATAGTAAAATAAATGGCTATGAATGCAAATGAATGCAATATCCTTGCATACTGTTACTTGCTTATGTAACTAAGTAGAAAGTGTGTGATTTTTATAGTAATGACATCCGTATGTGACACACTGACTTATGTCAATGGATGTGTTCTCTATCAACTAATAGGCCCCATGCATCAAAGATTCACATATTGCAAAAACCTGTAAACACAATTTTTCAAAAGACCATCACAGACACATATATACTAAGCACTCAGTCAGCTATATACCCTGGGCATTAGATAAAAGACTTATTTATCCCTAAATCCAAAATATAGAAAATCAAGGATATGGCACAATTATCGTGACTTGTAAAGGGTGTTGTATGGGGGGATAGGAGGCCAAGGCTGACCCAAAAGATATAGAATGCATGTGAGGAAGAAAGATAAACAGGCAGAAATTTTGATTGATGAAGTATCAAATGGTCATTGAGACCAAACTAGTGTAAGCCTCATGACTGACCCATGTAACTGTTATGTGTATGTATACATCTGTATGGGCACTCATGGTGAAACATGCATGTGAGTGCCTACAAGATCACAGCCATTGTCTGTGCTAGCTCTACATCCTGATATGTCAGACAGGTGTGAGCTGTGCATGGTAGAGGTAACAGTTTATCATCATCATCCCCAAATGTGCGAAGTGGCTCTGCCACGAGTTGAACTGCCATGCATGATAGAGGTAACAGTTCATCATGATCATCATCCTCAAATGCGAGGACTGACAATGCAAGGAGTTGCACTGGCATGTCCATGCCAATGGTCAGATGCACTGCTGTTACCTGAATGTGACTGATGTCTGCTGTTTCAGCTCTCCTCACGAGTGCACCCAGAACCATGACCCCATGGCCTACTGCATCTGGATGTGGACACCTCAATCACTGGTGCAGCAGTGGAAGTAGTGCCACTATGGGAGTGTGATCTGGTGTGGCCACATTATCTACCATCAAATGATGAAGCTGACCTATGTCCACGTGGATGTCATCCCCCTACCAGCAGAAGGTCCAACACAGACACTGCCCATTCCATCATGTTATTCATCTGATCCATTGAATTTGCCACACAGCAGAGGCAGTCATGCATTTCAGCCTATGCTACATCTAAAACCATAAGCATGCCTCAGAAGCCCTGTTAGAATGTGCCTGTGCCTCCATGATGGCCCTAATCATATGTTGAATGGCATGTAAAAACATACCAGGATCAGGTGGAAGGTGGACAGCAGGCCTCCTCTGAGCACCCCCTAACAACTCCCCTGCATGGCACCTTGCCCACATGTTGGCTATGGCCAGAGACAACTGGCATTGAAGCCACGGCAACCACACTACACTGATGAAGTGTGTCAACCTCCACCTGGCCAATATCTGAGGGCTCACTGGAGTAGGTATGTATAGGCCTACTTGCTGTGTCTGTTGGAAAGACGGGATGGCTGAATGTCAACCTCAGCATCAGATTCAACCTCTGAACTCTCCAGCTGTGCCTCTGTTTGGCCACCATCATCATCAGAGTCTGCTGATACTCTGACATCAGGTGATAAGAGTCCTACACTTCCACTGTCAGGATCATCTGTGATAAGAAACAAACATAGGAAAGAAATTAATACCTACACTACCAATTAAGTTAACAAACTAACACTGGTGCCACTATGACAGATGGTGCAGCAATATACACACACTCACAACACCCACCTCACACATACAGGTAAATTAATATTTCTGACAAATGGTCATAAATAATCAAATAAAAATGTTTGGCTTACCATGTGCAGATGACTCCATGCTTGCTATGGGGATGGTCCTGGAAGAAGTTAAGCAAAAGATCAAGACACAATAATCACAATTCCAATAACACAGAGGGGCAGATTTATTTGCATATATGTTCATGAACAATACCTTTAACTGAAACTTGGCTAACACATCCACCCAAAACCCATGTGTAATTAACGAACAATGATTTGCTAACTGTATCAATTTATCAATAGGATATCCAAAAATAATTTAAATAAGTGAGCTATTACTTACAAATATTTTACTATACAAGAAAATCTTTGACATTTGTAAGCTTAGCTGGAAGCTCTTCATAGCACAGGCTTGTCCTCCCAGAAATATCAACACCAACATCAATCACATGTTCTGCACTTTCTCTAAATATCTGATGGTGGACAGGAACACTTCATTTGGTGTCAGTGGTGGCTCTATAGCAGCCTCCCCACCCCCGTAGCCAGTTCTTCACAGGCAACTGCAGGTGGACTCCTCCAGGCATATGAAATCATGTCAGTGGCTCTATGATACACCTGATCAGAAATCCTGCTGTGACTCCCTATGGCATTTA
The DNA here is from genome assembly GCF_019279795.1 of Protopterus annectens. Taxonomy (NCBI): domain Eukaryota; kingdom Metazoa; phylum Chordata; order Ceratodontiformes; family Protopteridae; genus Protopterus; species Protopterus annectens. The sequence goes on along the minus strand of NC_056728.1, from coordinate 616,481,892 downwards.
TGTCACTGACTATCTGGTTCCAAATCTGCATTCTGTCAGCCATATCCCCAAGTCCTCGCTGAAGCAGAAAGGCACAGTAACACCTGAATGCTTGCACTATGATGTTATTTTCTGAGTCACTGAAAGGGGTTTTACATGGATTAGTACACTTGGGTGCCATACTCCTAAGTGACGAAAATCAGAGAAGGATGCAACACATAAACATCATATAATTACATTCTTGCTTATATACACATATATTTTCAACATTAACCACTGGAGACACACAGTTCGGTTATTAAAATTTATGCTTGTGTGGTTTTATCATATATTACTCACACACAAACCACTGTTTGATCCAAAACAATTTACTTTAATTAATTTATTTATTTTATTTTATTTTCATTTTACATTTGTTGACAGGGATAGTCCGAATGGATACATGTCCATTTTTAGCAGAGGCCCAGGGAGAAAAGATCCACACAGTAATGTGATATAGACAATACAACAGGCAGTCCATTTATAGACTACATAATACACACTGTTTATACAAATTTTTTAAATAAGAAATGAACACTATACACGTGTAGGACAAAAAGATAGATGATAGAATTATGAAATTCTACATTAGGACACTTAGTATGCATAATACAATTGTGTTAAAGTTCTTGAGACACAGAGATGGTGCTAGTCAGGATTAGAGCAGGGGCATAGCCAGTCTGATTTAAAATATTTTTTGAGATTTTCTTTGAATAGTATTAGTGAGGGTTCAAGAGTAAGGTTAGCAGGGAGTTGATTCTAGGTTTTGTCAGATGAGTTGGCACACAAGGCAAAACCAGCTGTGTTGTTGGATTTGACTCTTTGGATCAATAATCTATTGGTTGAACAAACTTTTCTGTGATTACTATATGGGCTGACAATATTTTTGAGTGCTGGAGTATTATCATATTATCAGGGTGGTAGAGTGCTTTATGAGCTACTATGAGCTGGTTAATCTGCAGTAGGGAAGGTAGTTCAAGCCACCCTAGAAGATTTAGATTGCAGCATTAGTGAGTCCTATAGGTTGAACCAGTGGAAAATCTAGCTATGTGGTCATAACAGTAGGATAATTTGTTAATTTCAGTTGTGTGCAGGTTTGTGAGTAGAGGGGAGGAGTAAAGGAGGGTAAATTGGAGATGAGAATGGGCAATAGAAGTTCTAGCAAGAGGAGTGAAGTAAGGTTTGAGTTTGTAAAGGGATCCATTTTTTTTGTTTATGGTTTTGATGGTTTGATTGACATGTGCATCGAATGTAAGGATATTGTCAACTATGACTCCCAGGAGTTTGGTTTGGGCTTCAGGGGAGATAGTGGTGTCATTGTTAAATATGATGGTAACGGTTAGAGGGTTGGACCTAAGAGTGGGAGTGAACCGGAGCAACTTTGTTTTTTTTAGGGTTTAGTAACAGATGGCGATTAGTGAGCCAATTTTCAACAGTATTGAAAGTATTCTGGGTTAAAGACTGCAGATCTGCTTGTGAGGTGGCTGAGCAGATCAACGTGGAGTCATCTGCATATTGAATACATGTTGCCTTAGGAATAACAGTGTACATGTCATTAATAAACATGGAGAACAGAAGAGGTCCTAGTATTGAGCCCTGTGGGACTCCTAAAGTGATGGGTAGACAGGATGATAGCTTATCTTGCCATAGGACTGCCTGTTGATGTCCAGATAGATAGGCTTAAACCATTTGAGAGAGTGGTAGTCTAAGGAGAAGTTTTTCAGGGAATGGATGAGTAACTGATGGTTAAGCATGTCAAAAGCCCTGAATAGATCTAGAAAGAGAGCAGAGGAAAGTAGGTTGTTATTATGGTTATGGTTACTGACATTAGAGAAAGGGAGAAGAGATTAGGTGATGCTGTGGAATAGCCTGAAGCTGTGCTGAGAGTCAGCCAGCAGCTTACCTTGAATTAGCTGGTGCATGAGTTGTTTGTGGACACATCTTTCCATTATTTTTGCTAGTGGAGATAGGATTGCTATGGGTCTGAAGTTTGACAGTTCTATGGAGCTACCACCTTTATGTAGAGGTATAATGTGGGATACTTTCCAAATTGAGGGGGTTGCGGCTTCAGATAAGGTTCTGTTTATTAAGACTGAGATTGGGTAATCAATTACATCAGCAGCCTTTTGCAAATACTCTGCAGGGAGGAAATCAGCAGTGAGAGTGGTAGGCTTTCATTTCTTGATAAGACTGTGGATTAGAGTGATAGGAACAGGTTGAAAGCTAAAGGAAAGAGGGGTATTAGGTGTGTCATTATCTAAGATAGAGGAGGTGGGAGTGAGTTGGCTGGCCAGGGACTGGATAGTTTCTATAAAGAAGCTGTTGAAGGTATTTGCAGTGTCTACTGGAAAATCATGGGTAGAGACCAAAGGGGAGTGAGTAGAAGTATGTCCTGGGTGAAGTAGCTTATTTATGCCAGCCCAGAACTTTTGGGGTTTGTTATGTTTTCTCTGATGCAGATGGTAATAGAAGTTTTTCTTGTCAAGGATAATCGATTTTTTGGTATTGTTCTTAATTGTCTATATCTACGTTGGTGTTGTGGGTCTCTTGTAGCACACCAAGAGGTCCATGCTTTATTTCTAAGTATGATTTTAGATTTTGTGTCTTTTGAGAGCCAAGGTGTTGTTTTTGTTTTGGTTCTGATGGTGCTGGTAGGGGCATGCAAGTTGAGAATGTCAAGGAATTTGTTATTGAAGTATTCCACTGCATCATCAAGTGGAAGTAGTTTTAGGAGAGACCAGTTGCATGCTCTGAGCTCATTTTGGAAGTTGGTAAGGTTAATGTTTTTGCTGGATCTTGTTGTTTTGTAAATGACTAATCAGGGGTTGTCAGCTTTGAGCTTAATTATATAGGTGAGGCAGTGATCACTTAGGTCATCGGGCAGATTCCCGGAGTTTTATAACTGGGGATGACCATTGATAAGTATCCAGTCTATGGCACTTTCTTTATTATATTTATTAAGGCGGGTGGGAGTGGAAATGAGCTGTGAAAACCCATATAGGTTAATGTGGGTAGTAGGAGATTCAGAGGAGCATGAGCTTCAATCAATGTTAAAGTCTCCATGAACAATGGTTTCTTGGGGGTAGATAACCATTGTAGGAAGTCTTCTAGAGTGCTAGTATTTTTACCTGGGGGATGTAGACACAGACAATATACCTGCATTTGTTTTTGTTAATTTGAAGTTTGGTAATCAGGGTTTCAGCATTATTATCCTGGGGTGGTTGTTGGGTATCTGAAGTTAATATTAGGTTAGATTTGTAGAGAACAGCAAACCCACCACCTTTCCTATTCCCTCTGTCTAGTCTAAGTATTTGATACCCAGGGGTATTACCTCATTATCTTTAGTTACTGGTTTTAGCTAGGTTTCAGTAAGGCATAGTATGTCTGGGGAATGGACTGCTAAGTGGGCGTGCAGGCTCTGAACCTTATTATTTGGGATTCTAATGCTTAGATGACAGGCTAGGCATGAGTTAGGAGGCCAATTTGCTAGAGTAGAGTTGGTCGGTTTATTAGTGTGGGAGCTAGGTGCAGCAGTGGAGGCTGGGCCAGGGTTTGGGTGGATGTCCCCATGCAAAACAAGGAGTAACAATGGACTAATGTATTGTTTACCACAGAAAAATTGGGATGACTACACAATTTCAAGAGCAAACATCTTGAAACCAATTTTTGTTGTGGCAATGCACAAATGGTACTTGGCACCACCACTCCAGGATAACAGGCAAATGACAGTTTGTATAAAGGAATAACACATTAGTCAATAGTTATAAATGCTTTCAAAAATGTTCACAAAATGTGCACACATTTAACAACAGAAAAGTCAGTTTTATGATTGTCAGTTACCTCTCACTGTGCCAAGTACTCCCCTAGAGGTAGCTATGGGCCATCTTAGATGCATAACACCCTTGTGCCATTCACAATATAGGACATTACATTTTACTGATAAACAGTTGTAACAATAACACTTGAAATGAAAATTAACAAGGGGCTGTCTGTCTGAGAATGTAAAATGCCTGACAAAAATGCCTATGGCAACAGTGAACGTATAAGAAGAGCATACAGATAAAAGTTACATTTTCTAAGGTATATATATATATATATATATATATATATATATATATATATATATATATATATCAACAATTCCTTGTAGCATGTGAACAAATCTAGCATATACTTGAAAATTACAATCATACCTTAGCAAAATCAGAAGGATTCTGTGAGGATAAATCCAAATTTATAGCAATCTGCTTCTTTGTTCTCCACAAATGTAACTGTCCTGACCTTCAAGTTCCCTAGCTACATGGTTACCATTTTATAGTGTAGATTCAGGCCTCTGAGCATGGTAAAGATGCAAATGAGGTGTTAACTCATTAGAATTGCTGAATGCCAAACTTTTGACTTTGTGTAGTAGGTGTAAATATAGTTTTTGTTGTTAATGGATTGCAACTGTGAATGATTAGTGATAGGGAGAAGGAAGACACAATAGCAATTGAGACTACCTTACCTGCAGTGGGTGTTTCACCGAGGATACACTTACAAAGTTTAGAAGTAACTGTAGCAAACTTTTAAATGGAAGTGAACAACACACATTTCTCAATTTTGTTCATTAATAAACAAATTTGAAAATTATATTTTGCTGTTATGTAATTTTTTCATACATTTTGATGACAATGAAACACAATGCTCTATAGACTGCATGTCTGAGAGCACAGCACAGATAATGGAAGAATGAACACATTACAAAGCGAAGACAGAGCTGCATTTCTGCAAACAATATTCATAAGTGCTTGGGTGATCACTCATTGCAATATATATGTTAAGCAAGACGTACAAACATGTCAGAGTCTATACGTCTTCTTATTGATGTGGAGAAAATTAGGCTTGCTTGTGTTTACAATGATTTGCATTCCTTCTGAAAAGTTGTTTCTCTGGCAAAGACTGATAAGACACCCCCAGTGTGTTTTGTAGTTTCATTAGCCTGACAGTTCAAATCCAGAATTGTATAAAAATATGTAAGGTTTGTTGAAAAGTATGTGTAATGTGGTTTCTGTTTCCTTTTTTATTTTTTTTAATTTATTCTTTTTTTAATAATTAGCATTTGTGCAATGCACAGCTTAGACCAAATACGCTAAGACAGTGACATACTTTAAAAGTTATGGAAGTTGTTTTATGATACAGACAGCATAAATTAAAGCTGTGAATCAAGTGTGTGCCTAGCACATCTGTTAGACTTGATGAATCATACAACATATAGCATATGATCAAGGTTCAAGTCCCAGATTAGTCTTTTAATGTACAAACTAATAAACCCTTTTTACAATAATAATCACTGTTGAGCTTTGCTACTCTCTTTTGTGTGTGGATTACTTCTGCTTCAACATGGTTTTATGGCCCAGACAACAAACAGACTTTTTCAGTTTCATAAAAGATACATTATTGCATATTTTGCTGCCCATTGCACCAATACACCAAGGAGTATTGTGCAATAGACAGCAAGCTTCCACAACACTTATAGGGCCAGAACACCTGCAGATAATAGGAAGACACTTATCAATTTCAAAAAGTATACATTGTTGCATCTTTTGCTGCCCATCATGCAAACACACTAAGCGATGTGCAATGGTCAGCAAGCTTCCACAACACCTGCAGGTCTAGAACATTTGCAGACACTTGCCATTTTCAAAACAGATGCATTCCATCATGTGTGGTTTGCCACTGCACAAACATGCTAAGCTGCATTGCATAGCAGTTAGCATACATACACAGTAAAGAATGTAAAAATATAGGGCTGCTGACTAGTTGTTCCTGTGGCAGCAGGTGTAAGTTAAGGGCTACAATACAGGTTAGCATGGGTTCTAATGCAGCAAAGTCCAAAGTTTTCTGACTGCTGTTCAAGTTTACTTTATATAAAAATTAACATTAAAAAAATAATTACACATAGAAATAACTATCTATAGCAGTTAATTAAGCACACACAGGATATCAGATATATAATAAATGTGTAACTGTGGTTATTGTTCTAAAATTAAATATTTATTTTCTGAGCTTTCATGT
>NC_056728.1:616320820-616473320 GCF_019279795.1 Protopterus annectens | reverse complement strand
TTTTATACCAAGATCTGACTCTACATCCATGTCAGACATTCTTCCCAACATGTTCTTCTCAGCATACAATCATACTATAAAACTCCATAAAGTGCAACATGACAGTGTTATATGGTGGTGCTAGTGTTACATTATATGGAAGTCTTCTTCTATATCTACACAGGTGTAATTTTCAAATCAGACCCAGTCTATTGCTATGCAAGTGTTTGTTGGTATATTATGGTCATTGTATGATCTTCATTTTACTATTCATTTCATTACCACTTCAGAGAACCTTTAGCATAGATCCATACATCCATTTTCCTCTTTTGTCATTTGACCACATGACATCCTTCCTGCAGAGGAGTGGTGGATGTCGTCATGTCAAATATGCATACACAACATCATGAATCAGAATCATTCCATGAGCCTCTGCATGCCATCTCCAGATGACTGCATGCATGATTGCTAATTCTGTCAGGGTGTGGTGCACATGCCACAAAGGGACAATAGCACTATGTACTGCAATCAAAACAAATACACACATACACACCTAGCCTTACTATCTTCCTTCATATAGATATATGGAGTTTGTTTTAAAAAGGTAAAATAATGGCTAGGAATTTATGTGATGTTGTGTGTTAGCTTACTAATGTACTATGACCCTATGAACATTTTACATGTCAATGTTGCTGTCATTGACATGCGCTATGTTGAGGTGTAGATGTATGTTAGGCCTTCAAGAGTATTAAAATCTGTGATGTAAGGTGAGTTGTTGATGGGCACTGCTGACATTTGATTACATATGCCTTCCATAACAGCTGTAGTAATGTGCCTCCTGATAGCCATTGACCTGGGATAGCACATGTCTGCATGTGTATACCTACCATCAGTAAATGCTCTGTGACATACATCAGTATAAATTTATACTGATTACATGGGCATGTAAGTCTTGTTTCATCCACATGTTGTGGTATATACAAAAATATCATGTTTTGATTCAATCAAAGCCTTGTGGAATTCATTGTGTGTGCAATTGTGTTGATATTGAAAAGCATTATTGAGGTGGTCACCAGCACCATTGTGTGACAATCGACATTTGTGTCAGTAACTGTTCTGCATTAGCCAAAACCAACTCATTTATAATGTGTCCTTACATTGTACCAGGCCACTCAGATACAGGTTTCTGATGAAAAACATATAGGTATATGTTGTGCAATTGATGTAATTATGTGACATTGCTAGACTTGTATGACTGACTGGACAGAACCACTGTGTGGCATGTGATGCATAACCTAGGGTGGATTTGGAGATGTAACAATTTATTTATTTAAATAAGTGTAAAATGTTATAAGGGAATGCATAATTAAATATAGAGCTATTTGTGGATGGCACCAGCCATTCTCAGCCAGACAAAATAGACACTCTACTAGCTGACAGTTTGTCTCACACTTCACCCCCCCCCCCCCATGGCCAGTGTCCATTAGCCAAAATAAACATGCAAACAATACTCAGTTGTTTTCTCACGTGAGAAGCTCATCTGTGTACTCTCTATGAATAATAACACAGAATCAATGGTCCTTGACAATATGTCAAGTTGCCTACAGAGTGCCTAAAGAGTGACTTAAAACCTGTCCTTGCAAACACAGTTGGAGACAGCCTATATTCTTGTAGAAGGGTGTATGGCAGCAGTCATCCATCTGAATGGGAGGTACATCATATGATGCAAGGACTTATAGACCCATAATCCTGACTCTCCTCATTTGGAAGGCAGACCAACAAGTGGTCATTGACCTTATCAGAAAGGACACGGGTAATCTCCCAACTCTCTATCATGTCTGTTAAATCTGTTTGTCTTCAAGAAGGTCACCAGGGGCATGAATGAGGAAAACACTATTATCATGCATAACTTTACCTGCCCAAGGCATCTGACACAATTCCACACTCAAGTATTACAGAAAAAATGTCTCAAGTGGGCAAAAACACCTACGTCATCAAGTTTATAGAGAAATGGATCACATATAGGACAAATTATGTCAAAGTGTGTGAAGTCACCTCTATTTAGACTCCAGTGACCAGGTCTGTACCTCTGGATCCTGCACTAGCTGCTTTCCTGTTCATTAGTCTCAGATGCCAAGACAGTCTTAAACATCCAGAGTCTATATAGTTTTGCGAACGACTGCAGATTGTAGTCAATCATTGAATCCAAGATTTGTATTGGTATAATGCAGACGGTATTAACACACACAAAGGATTGTTATCAAAGCTATAGAGACACAGTAGATAAACACAAATTCCTTAGTTTTGCACATATCATCTACTGCTACATGCATTTTTGTTTCATCATCAAAGAAAATGAAACTGTTCTGCATTCCATTACAGGTAAGAGACCCAGAACCACCCAAATAATAGTCATCAAGTTACTTTCATTATTTCTGGCATCATCATTATCAGCCTATATGTCTGACACGTTGTGTCCTATATTTCAGTTATAGTTATCCATTTCATCAGTTGAGTTCCTACATCAATCAATAACAACCTACTGTGTGTTAATGAAATGAAAGCCATGGACAGTTTAGCTAGACCACATAAGCAACTACCTCCTTGTCATGTTCTCCTGTAACTCAATCATAAACTGGATAAGATGTGATGACAGTACTTTCTGTCTATGAACAATATTGGAGTTACCTTTTTGGAGACTGTTGTCCCCTAAGAAAGAAGTTAGACTTTTGCCCAGGAGTTTTCCATGACTTTCCATGACACTCATGTTAGGCTATTAGGTTTGTAATTCCCCAAATATTTCCTGCTTCTGTTTGCTCAGGAGTACCACAGTTGCCTTGTACTTGTCCTACAAACGTCTGTACTAAGCAATGATTCATGTTCAGATTTATATATATTGTTGTAAATAACTGCATAATACACAAAAACATGGACCATGTAAAAACATATACCAAATTACAATAAATAAAATAAATAAATAATGATAGTAGGCTCATTTATGTAAGCCGCGGTGGTGCAGTGGTAGAGTTGTTGCCTCACAGCAAGAGATGCATGTCCTCCCTGTGGTCGAGTGGTGTTCAAAAGACATGCGTGAATGGGCGTGCCTTCATTGAAGGTCGGGCGTCGAGCTGGCACTTTGGCACTGTAAAAATCTACTGCCAATCATTAGCGGACCGGAGTTCCCCTGTGGCAACCTCTAACCGGGAAAAAACAAAAGAAGAAGAAGAACATTAGGCTCATTTATGTAAGGAGTCCAATGAGATGGATGAAAAGGACCATGAATTAAAAAGTTAGTGGAATAAATGAGCATTAAGGAATCTTTTAAAGGCACTAAGAACTGATGTATTCTTAAACTACCTAAGCAGTACATTTCAATGATGAATGAAATAACAAACTTCACAGGATTTTATCTGCACCTTCAAACTACTCACAGGTTGGACAATAAGGCCTGATTGACTCTTGTAGGTTGGGGTACCCTGATCTAGGTAAGATGAGACCAGAACTTCAAAGATGATATGTAAATTAGGAGTAAGCTAGTTAAGGCTTTCAAAAACTAAAGAAATATGTTGGTAATTTAAGGCACTGACTAATAAGCCAGCAGCTGTTTTGTGCTATCATTAAATGATTCAACTCACTGTTCAGAAGCCTCACATCCAGGTAATTGCATTTGTCAAGGCTTGATGGAACTACTGCATAGCTAACTACACCCAGGTTATCAAATGGTTTAGTTTGCTCTATCCAGACAATATTCCTTAGAAGAAAACAAGATGAGTTAATGACAACTGTGACCATTAGACTTAGCAACAACAGCCATCTGGTTCTTTAGAGTCAGTCTATCATCGCATTAGTAACAGCACACTACAGTGTCAATGGTACAAGAGGTAGCACATTTGCCTTTGGTGCAGAAGGCTGTGGGTTCTCTTCTATGCCAGATAGATTGCTGACATTACAGTGAAGCAAAAGGTCATTGCTGCACTCCTGAGTGTGCAATCCTTCAGATGAGATGTTAAAATTAGGCCCATCTTCTCATTTTGATGACAACACAGGTGGGTATAAAAGATTGCACAGCACCTATCAAAAGGCATAGCGATCTTTTATTTAGCACAACATTAAAAATATATATATATACATTTACAGCATGGAGTACATATACGCACATTTCTAATTTTCTTACTATTTATTGTTTTTATAACATTCTATTTTTCTTACTATTTTGTTATTTTGCTTATAACATCCTCATTGTTATTCTTCCATAATTGACCCCCCCAACTCTTTCTTCCACAATGATAATCTAATTTTTCACATTATATATGCCAAAATCCATTTCTCTTTAAACAAAATTTCTTTCAGTCTTTTATATACATGTACAAATAACCCATATTACATAAAATAAGTGATATACCTTCTTATATATTCTTTCTTCTTGTTCTCATAATATCCATACATAATCATTTTCATATCCATATTGTTTATATCAAAAATATTCTTAAAATCACATTTCTTCGCACAATTTTGCAGAGTTTCACCACTCTTTTACATTTCAAGAAAACATGTTATATTGCCTTTTCTTCCCCACAAAATAAATACATTGTTTCAACTTTTGTTTTGTATGGAATATTCCCCTTTACTGGTAACTTACTTATTACCAGTCTCCTTAGGAAATCATGACACTCTACTCTTTTGTTATACCATTTTTCTTTACTTTAATGGCTTTAATCACTTCTTGTGGCAAAGTTTATTTATTATTTGTTAACCATGAAAGTCCAACTTGGAACTAAACCAATGTTCAGCGGAGGCCCAGGGAGAAAGGCTCCAGATGCATGTCTTTGTAATGTGGGAGGAAACTGGAGCACCTGGCAGAAACCCACATGAACGCAGGGAGGACATGCAGACTCCACACAGAAGGCACCCCAGATGAGAATCGAACTGAAAACCTCTTGCTGTGAGGTGACAACACTACTGCTGCACCACTGCTCTGACCAAAAAAGTCCATGGATTTACATAATATCACTTTATTACATTATTATAGCACAATGTTTTTTCCTCTCTGCCATGAATTTTTATTTTCAATGTTAGTATATTTTCTTGATACTTTTTTAATTTCTTCATTTATATATTCTTTTTCTTATTCTCACCATCTCACAGAACACCTATATTTAAACTTTCTCACTATTAATTTATTATTCTCTTCTTTTACTCAATTTAATACCCTATACAAGCTTATGGAAGCATGATAAATAGTTGGATTTAGCAATCACAATCTCCATATCTTTATTCATATACAACATACCTCTTTTCACTGGGTTTAATCTTGACCCCATATGAAAGAAAACATCAGTTGCACAATTTCTTTTTCATATTTTTTTCTGGGATCACATAAAAGTTTGACATATATGCTATTTTTTCCATTAATATAGAATTCAACATATAAACCTTTTTCTTGAATGCCAATCTATACATTCTCCACAGAAGATATATTTCTTTCATTACTTTTATTAAACTCACCCATTACATAATTTTTCTCGAGCAGAGGCACTTCCTTCATTGAAAAATATACCCCCCCCCCCTAATTTTCACCACATTCACCCAAACACTTTTTATCTTTATTCATGGTCATTTCCATTTATTTTAAACATCCATTCAGGCAAATCAACATGTTACTTATCCACAGCTTCTTCTTAGTAAATACAGCTATGTCAAAACTACTGGCATCACAACCTCCTTTTGTATCACATATCTAGCATCGTTCATTTTATAACTATTTCACTCACTGTTACATTCATCACCAGTGCAAACAATATTTTACTCCTGGGACATCTTGTTTTATACCATACTTCATACATATTTCTTTACTCAGCTACCCATTCACGAACATTCTCACTCTATTATTTGATATACTGACACATAGACCTTTCTAGTTCTATTAATTATTCCATACTTTTCTGTAACATCCCACAAAGCAGCATGTTCTACTGTATCAAATGACTTGTTAATACCACTTACCATAAGTTTCACATCCTCTCTATTACTTGTATATCATCCACAATGTATTTCACAACTAAGAAAAAATCTTGACATCCCTTCCCTTTTGTACCATATATACTTCTGTCCATAATATCTCTCATCCTTCCTTCCATTCTCCTCTGTGTTATTGTCATACACAATTATAATGTGTGGTATTCACACTGATGAGTCTCAGTTGTTTTATTTCATTCTTCTCATCTTTCTTCCATATAAATGTAAATTCCCCACTACATAACTCTTCATAAACAAACTCTTCCTAAAACCCTTGATTCAGTTCACTTACAAAATACTCTGTATGCCAATACATACATTTCTTGTACTTTCCATACCCTATACCATTTGGACCAGATACTGAATCAGCATTCACTTTCCTAAGTTCTTCATCAAATTCAAAAGTAGCAATTTATTTTTCAAATTCTTCCATAACCTACTCTGAAAATTGTTTTACTTTACATCCACTCGTATTTTCCTTCTTTTCCCATCTTACACATATTTTGCACATGCTGAACTACAATACCCGTCATTTGCTCATGTGCTCCTTTTACATCTTATATTTCCCTAATTATAATACTATCCTCCTTTACTATTTTACCCAAATATACAGACACTCCTCCCTTCTCCTTTGTAAATATCTCTGCCTCAACAGTAATGCCTTAATTTTTTCTCAGTTTCTTTTATATATTTCTTTTTCCGTATTATAACTCTCATGTATTAGTCTCTAAATTATCTAATGCAGTAACAATACAGTTTATTGTACTTCATATTCTCTTTCTTTCTTGCATTATCCTGTCATTGAAAAGAAAACACTTTGTATACTTCTTTTTAAATTCAGTCCACCACTCAGACCAGTTTTTATAGACATCCTTCATGGTTGTATGATCCTTCCATAATTGCAATACTTCCCACTCTTCAATGTCATCCCATAATTTCTCATCTATTCCTTTTATTCCCATTCTTATTTTAATAACTTCTCTTTCTTCTATCACCTCCAGCCATATTGCTAAATGGTCTCAAAAACCCTTCACAACTGTAATGCCATTTGGTACTCCCAAGTCTTCTGATAATAAAAAAAATATCAATTCCAGATTCAACTAGCCCCCTTCTATAAGTCCATTGATATTCATTGTACACTGTCATATTGTATTACTCCTTGCACTTTTTTACAGCCTTCCCTTGCTTTTTATATTTCCCCTTAAATCACAGTTAAAGTCCCCTGCAATTATAATTTTCTTATTAACCACCACAGTCTGATATATGATGAACAGATTCTCTCTTTCCTTACTAGCTGTATATGAAACAGAGTATAAATGATTAGACCAGATAAATTCACTTTTACTAGCAAATCTAGGAGACTGTACCTATGATACCCTCCCTGTGTTGAAGTTTCAAGTTGTTTATTCAGTTATGTAGGTAGATGAATGAGAGTTCTTGTTCTAAACAAGATCAAGTTCTAGATGCATTTTCTTTTAAATCCATTTCCACTTTACTCTTTATCATGCTTTTGTCCACAACCCTTACTATTTCATCTCAGACATAGACCCACAGCCTGTTATCTTCATAGTTTTACCACTAGACTGCTAACTAATCTTGATCTTCTTTCAAATCTCAGAGTAATCTAGTCCTCTGACATCTCACTCCATCATCTTAATGTTCATGGCCTTCTCTGATACTAAACAACACAGGGTACTATAACTGATGGCTAGCAATACATTAAAATGGACACACTGACCAATGCCTTGGTTAGGATCACATACAGAATACTACAATTTCTGATGCAGATCTGTCTCACTACAAACCCTGAAGCAGTGTCGGGTTGATTTCAATCAAAGGGTATTCAGCTACAATACTAGTGGCCCTGGAATGACACAATCTAAGAAGTTAAAGGGCCAGCTGGGGGAAAGAAGTGCCTAAGTAGCTAATGGCTATCTCATGTACGTTAGGTGGAGAGTATGAGGCTAGTCAGTAATGTAATGCTCTAGTTGGAGGATAGAGAGCATTACAGAGCCAGGCATATGCATGTCTGTTGAAGGGGTGTGACAGATGCATCAGTGCATTATAAACAGTACTGGTCATGTGCATGCATAATGTCTTCGCATGCTCCACCACTCAATGAAAAAGTATTAAGGCATATTCTGTGAGAAAGTTTTATGATGTTCCAAAATGACAATAACTGTCCCTCAAAGCATTGACGCTCTCAGTCTGATCTAGCAGATTCTGATCCTGCATAAGAATTCAGTTTTTCCTGCAACACTCTCTCATTTTTCTCCTTGGCATTTGCGAGGATTCATACACATTACTAATTAACCAGCACTACCTCTTTCCCATCTTAATAGCCATGTTGCTTACTATAATATAACTATCTGCTGCATCATTCTTTGCTTCCTCCTCTCTGATCTTGCATTTGTTTACCTCTCCTTTTTTTGTAGAGTGATGCTGTGCTTCTACCCCCTGTCATTCCTGAAAAGTATATACACAACCAGCTGCCTTTCATACCCAGTCTTGTCAACAGCTCATGTTTCATGAGTCCATCCTCCCTTTTTGCATCACTGCTAGTACTTCCCCATATTCTGGCTGAGATTACTTGCACTGCATACTAATATTATCAAGCTATTCTCTAAGACATGTTGCTCTGCTATTTTTCAATTTCTGTACTTTCCCTCTGCCTATGTCTGGAACACCTATCCTGTGTTCTACTTCTATGACAAGAGCACCATAATTCCATCATAGTTTAAAGCTACAGTAACTGAAATATACCATTATGATTCATCTTTGAGTACTGTTGTCTCTTCTGGTCTAACAATAATCTTAGCTGTTACATAGAAATGATCAATCTCTCTGCCAGTTCTTCCCCAGCCTCCTTCCAATGGCTTTGCTTACTTCTTTGCCCACTCTTAAAATCAGTCACTGCACTACCTAATCCTCTCCTTAGAATTGTATATGTCAGTGCTGGTAACATTTCTAAGAATTCTACCACCACCCCCCATCCTGCCACCACTATTCCACCTCCTTGGATATGCTTGATGCCACCTCAGCTGTGTTGCTGGTATGTTGTTGCTATTTATATGTGCCACAATGGACCCCTATCATAGGACTGAAACCTCATTTGACTGAAACGATTTTGACTGAAACCATAAGATTGAAATCTCAAAAGACTGAAAAGTCACTTGACTGAAACCCATAAGATTGAAACCCATAATACTGAATTAAAACATACTAAATTGTAAATAGGACCATATAAAACCAGACTAGGTGGGAAGCTATGCCCCCCACACAACTGCAATGTGGGGTCTGTGCACCCCCACCCTCCTAACTATATATACTAACTCCAGGATCGCACTACAATGGGGAAAAGGGCATATACCTTTCACTCACCTTACAGTACTCTGCATGCTGCAACTACTATGCCCTTTTCCCCATATACCTTTCACTTACCTTACAGTAGTCTACATGCTGCCACTGCTCTGCCCTTTTCTTCACTGTAGTGCGATCCTGGAGTTAGTATATATAGTTAGGGGGGGTGGGGGGCATAGCCTTCCTTCTAGTCTGGTTTTATATGGCCCAGTTTAAAATTTAGTATGTTGAAATTCAGTATTATGGGTTTCAGTCAATTGACTTTTCAGTCTTTTGAAATTTCAGCCTTTTGGTCTCAGTCAAATGCGATTCAGTCAAATGAGGTTTCTATCATATGATAGGGATCCGCCACAACATATTTCCACACCTTCTCCCTTGTAACAGCTTTGTTCACCGCTTCCCAAATCATACGAAGTCAAAAGCTTGTTTCACTATAACCTGGTCTTTTTGTCGCCCTTAACAAGATACTTCATCTCAATGCTGGAGTGAGTCTTCTGTCTCGACAACTCTCTTCTTTGTCTACTCAAACTTTTGCTTCATTCTCAACCTGCCTCATTCAACAAACCATCCTATTCTGAACCTTTTATTTTTCAGTTTTATCATCCTAGCTGTCTTCACTGAATATACTTGGTTGATTCCTGCAGGTGTTTCACCTGATCCTATTCCCCTTTCTGAGCTTTACCCATCTTATTAGTTCTTTTCATTGTCATGCCTCCTTTAGTCTAATATCATTCACATCAGACTAAGTAAGTCTCTGTATAGTCTTGGACACTTTGCCTGTGACTTTCTGGTTCATCTTTCATCATTTGTGTCTGCACTTGTCCTTCCATCTTGTTTCACTTTCATTGTCCTTTGTTATGTTTCTTTTCCTACCACTTTCTCCTTTCATATTGCTCTGTGGCACATCAGTTGAGTGTATTCATCTGTCACCCTCTGCCAGTGTCATCCTGTTCTCTGCATCTATACCATTATTTTTGTTTCTAACTTAGCCTGCCTACTGGCCTCTTGTTTTCTCCTATTCCTCAGACCCATAACATCCTTTATCAGCTGAATGGCCTATCTAGTATGATCTTAGTATCCATAGTATCCTATGAAAATACTCCAGTTTCTCCTGAGACTGCTTTATGTACCACCCCAAAGATTTCTGAGAGAAGTGAATGTACCCACATACTGGGCACCCCAGGTATTAGGAATTCTAACTCTCCCTAGATAGTTCATTTGATGCTATGCTATTCTTTAGACCTATAGCATCATTCCCATTTTCCTTTATCCATGTATCTCTATCTATCTATCTATCTATCTATCTATCTATCTATCTATCTATATATCCATCAGTCCTTTAATCCACTATTCCTCATCTTTTCTGGATAGTTAGATTGTTAAAGAACATATTGTTGTTGTAGTCCTTGACATTATTTTATGTCACTGTGTTATTTATTTGTGAATGCTCAATTACTTTTTATTACTTTCTTGTATTTTGCACAGGGTCATCCATATGCATTCTTTTCTTTACTTTTTTGCTGCTTTACTGTATTTTCAATTTTCAATTCATTTGCAGCTGGTCATTACCTTCTTTTGTCATTTATTATTCTCTATCTTTGTGTCAATGCATTCGTTCATTTCTTCGACCACATTGTAATGTTGTGAAATCAGTTTTATGTGATTTTATTTAGTTTCTTTCTTATTTTTTCTTTCTTTTTTAAACATCAGGTTTTATTTGTTGTCTGCTATGTATTTTTCACCTTTTTTGGTTTTATACATTTTCACATTTTTTTTTGTCATTGATGCTTTATTGCATGTTGTTTTAGGCTCACCAACATAAATGCAAGATTCATAGTTGACAATGCTCAGCTACAAAACTTATGTGTTGAATGTTTTTATTTTTTAGGGAAATTTTAAACTTATTGTAAAAACACTGATGTGTTTTTGTAGGGGAGCATTTTTTCTGCTAGGAGGTGTTACACAATCCACATGATTATATTTGAATGTAATAGTATAGAGATTGTGCTTTTGAGTTTTGGGTTTACTCTGAGATGTTGCAAACTCGTAGTTAGTATTGAGTCATAACATTATTTCAGCTATTATTTTAAGGATTACATATACAAGTCACAATATTTTAAAAGGAAGCCATTGTTTACTGCACTTTTTCTTTTTGTCTGTAAGCCTGCTTTTCATATTTTTTTTGTAGTCTTGTTTTGCTGCATTTTCTTTCTATGCATTTTTTTCTTTATAGTCTTATTTTGTTGTGTTTCTTTTATTCATATTCTTTTCTTTTATATTCAGTTTAATATTATGTATATGCTTTTTTCTGTTTTGTTTCTCATTTTCCTTTTGTTTTTTTTTTTTTCATTGTAGTCTTCTGTTATTTATTATACATTATCTGTACACTTTTGGAGAGTTTCCTTTGCATTTTTGTGAATGTTTGTAATTGTTACATACAGTTTTTTTTAGTTTATGTGTTGTTTATAGATAATATCCTTGTTTGTTTTTGTGGTCTTGCATAGATGTGGTTCTTAGATGGAATTATTTTTCTCATTTTTTTCATTGCTCTTTTAATGCATAAACACAAGCTAATAGTTAAAAGCATTCAAAGTTAAATAATAAAATGTTTTACTTAGGCTAAGCATTTATTTCCAAATAGGTAGGTAAGTAGCAAAGGCGTTTGACATTTTGTTCTTTTTGATACTCCCTTTTCCACTTTAATATTTTGTTTAGATGAGGCATTTTTGGCTATGTTTTTCAGTTTATACTGTAAATTTTGTGTTTTGCAATGGTTTCCTTTGGGGCTTGTTTTTATTAATGTATATTATTTTGCTAGTACAGTCTAAGGGAATGTAGATCTAGCTTGGATTATTTTCTCTTCTTAGGATACTTTTGTCAACATGTACACACCAATTAAAATGCGCCAGGCAGCAATAACAGGTTTTAACTTCTGCAATAATGCCATCAACATTTGATAAGATACAGAACCAGCAGTATGTTGTTTGACCCACACCACTGATACCAGTTATCATGCAAAGGACAACTGACTTTAAAGTGTATAGCAAATGTGCACTGCTATTGCATCAATAAGAGCTTTTTACTGTGCATCTACAATTCAGAGTTGCAATCACTGCTTCCTATGATTTTACCCACCTCAGGCTGAGTCTAGTTCCTTCTAATCCATCCTTACCAGCAGCAATTCAATCACAGCCAAAATTATTTTACAAGATACCCACACAATATTTTCCAGAACTGGTGGTAAGTGTAGCTCTTCAACACCAGCACCCACCCTTTGGTTTTACTGTACTCTGACACTAGTCAGTAAAAATAGCAAAACAGAAATCACACCTTACTGTTTACATCTAAAAAAGCCAGTCTTTAAGTATTTAAATGTTATTAGTAGCTTAATCACTATCATTTCAAAGAATGGGCATCATACTGTTTGCACAGATTTGCATGCTAATAAATAAAACATTAAATGAGGAATTCAACATTAAATAATAAAACTATTTGTTTTTTTTATTTCTTATTGACAAAAATAACTTAAAAGAAAGTCTTTTACAAATAACTATGAAACTAAGTGAAAGTCATGCACAAGAAATCTATAATAAAACATTCAAAATAACAGATAATGATAAGAAATAATGTGTAATATCTAAAATGGGAATTATAAGCTTCTTCCTAAAGGCACAGTACACTCTTGCTATTTCTTTGCTATTTATGGAATTTATAGGCAGCTGCGGTGGTGCAGCGGTTAGCATTGCCACCTCACAGTAAGAGGTTCCCCAGTTTGATCCTCAGCTGGGGTACCTTCTGTGCGGAGTCTGCAAGTACTCCCTGTGGTTGCGTGGATTTCCTCCGGGTGCTCCGGTTTCCTCCCACATCCCAAAGACATGCTGTAGGTGGATTGAACACTCTAAATTGGCCATAGATGTGAATGTGTGCATGTGTGTGCCTTCTGTGGAAGGTTGGGCGCCGGGCCTGGCAACTCAACACCGTAAAACTCCACTGCCAATCATGAACGGACAGTGATCTGCTGTGGCGACCCCACTCCAAATGATTATCATGTGCTGAAATGGGAAAAGGGGTTGTGGATGGATGCAAGGTTTTTCCAAAATTGTATTTTAGAGTACTTGCAAATGGTGTAGTTTCTGATCTGTCTCCAAAGGTATCCTCCAGCAAGATGTTACTCCTGTAGCATCTGTTCTTCTGTTAACCTTAAGAACTAGTAGATATTCTTTCTATTTACAGTTCCTAAAGCTTGATTTTTTTGTGACCTTAGTCTGAATAAAATTTTGGTGGAAACTTTGTTTCCACAATTACTTGTCCAAAGAGGAATCATGAGATTTACCAAACAAGAGTCTAACTAAGGAAATGAAATTTGACCTATCTCACATCTAGGGAAAAAAAGTTAAATGTAAAACATTGAATTAATTATATATTTCCATTATATTAAAATATATAGGCATTTTCAGATTATTTTGGATGTATATAATAGTTTTTTTAAGTCAAATGTTGTACCATGTTTACATGTTTCTTTAAATAATTGGATTTGATATTTTGGTCATGTGATGAAGTGATTTTATAATGAGGGTTGAGAACGTCTGTGGCTGTTCTGATGAAACCCATTGGTATTGTATGTGAGTGAAAGTACTAAACAAATTGAATAAATGGTCCTTTTTGGTATTATTTGTGTTGTTACCTATTTATATGCCTGGTTTATGCAGTACTTTTAGTAGTTCACTATATAATATACTCCCAACTTCTCACCATCCGTAACCACATCTATAAATTGAATATCTGTCCACCTCTTATCAGTTTCATTGAGCCTTACAGATCATTCATACCTTTAAACTCTATTGGCAGACTCTAACTTCTAATATCAAAATCTAACCGCTCTGCATGTGACTCTGTTCCAGCTATGTATCAAAAATTTGGAACATAATTCCAGTTTTACTGAAACAAGATCTTTAACTTCTTCAAACCACATCTAAAGCCTCATGTAATAAACTCTTAGCTCTGCATATTCTCCTCACCTGGTTAATTACTCAAATAACACAGTTAACACACACCCAGTCCTTTACTGCATCTATTATATAACTCTACACTGATATATTTTTATTAATTATTTTTCCAACTTTCATTTTTTTATAGCTACCCTCCATTTTTTTCTGAAAACTCTTACCTAAAGTAACTGAAACTCATTATGAAAAAGAAAGAGCAAAACCTCCATATCCAAAGGGCAGGAAAGGTGGTAGTAAACCATGTAGCAAAGTATGGGACTTGATGATCTATCCAGTATGAACTGATGACCCCTTCCTGTTTTATCAGTTTTAAATGTATGGATCCAAAATCTATAACAGAATCATTGAATAGTGATAAGAGGTGCCATTTCAAAGACCTGAGTAATTTGGTAATACAGATTCCACCAGGATATATCCACTTGAATAATGCAGCCCAAGTTGCATAAGTCTGATAATTAGACAATGTTGCATACACATTTGCTAAAATGGATTTCAAAATAAATTTTCCTCTAGTACATCAAGAGCTCAAATTATGTCCTTTGAGTCTGTCTCAACAAGTTTAGCCATCAGCTGATGCTTAGTTACATCCTGAAGCTGAACAATCTCTTGCAAATAGGATAAGTGAAGCTAAATGCTCCTAACAGTGGGGGTCTCATTTTTGTCACGATAAGGTATTAAATAATTCAGAACTAAGTAAATTGTTCAACAGCTCTCTTCTGCAGGAATACTCATACAAAAACAACTAAATTCCTTAATGCCTGTCCTATATGCCTTGATGTTAGAGGCCCATAAATTTCACTGCAAATATCATGCTATTCCTCTCTAGTATTCCAAATGCCATCAGGGATTTATGTGGGGAAGGCTGCTGTATCCTAAACCAACTGACAAAACTTGGAAATCTGCTGACAAGAAAGAGTATCAGAAAAACATTGATTAATTTGTATAAGTTCTGAAAATATAATTAAATGTGTAAAGTATGTATCACTGAAAACCTTACAACAGAGCAAATCCATACCGACTCGGATGACTTCTTGATAAAAACTTGAATTATAGCCTTATTATATGACTGAAAGTTCATTTACTTGCTGTGGTAATGCTCTTGTCAAACATTGCATTCCAAATGCTTATTAATGCTAGAAAAGTGATGTTGTTTTTCTTTTCATTAGACCAATGAGGATGTCAGTGTGTAAGAACCATGGAATTTCAGAATAAGTTCCCATGTTAATTCACCCTGCTGCATCTGTGAATAACTGAAATGCATCACTTGGCTCTCCATTCATCCTGCCAAAAGGATCTACCCTTGGTGTCCTCCAAAAGGACTGGCCATAAATGAAAGTCTGATTTGACTCTCCTGTTATCCTTGACACTATGGTACTTCTGTGGCCCACCATACAACAGATTAACCAATAATCTGATAAATCCCCCTATGTAGCCACTGCCCTGCATGTGAAATTCAAAAGACCACACATTTTCATAACCTGCCCAACTGTAACTCCTTCAGCTGATAAGAAACAGCTAATGCAAGATGAAACACTTTCCAATTTATTCTGTGGTAATGTAAGTAAACAGGAAATCACATCTGCTTCAAGGCACAAAAATGTAAATGCCTTAGCATGTCCTTTTTTATCATTAACTAGGGGTATCTCAATCTGATGACACAGTTCCTGAAATTAAAAAAAAGTCTTTGTCTGGTACCCATTTCTCATTTTCCAAGATCTTAATATTAACCACCAGTCACAAAAAAAGAGGTTATGTCTTACCATAACGTTCCATCTGTATTGTTGATCCTCGTTCAGTCATTACACATGGGTATTGGTTCCGACCTCGGAACCGAGCCGGCCATTTTCCAAGCTCGTGTCAGCTTCAAACTCTCGAGCTAAACTCTTACCCACAATCCCCCTCTCCCTGTTACCTTAGATTCAGTTTGCAAGTCAAAGAAGGTACAGGCTGCCTCTGGTCAAATAACCTTAAAGAACTGGATAGTGAGAGCCACTAGAAACCACAGGGGGGGGAAGGAGGGAGGATCGTAATGACTGAACGAGGATCAACAATACAGATGGAATGTTATGGTAAGACATAACTTCTTTATCTGATATTGTTAATCCTCGTTCATTCCTTATGCATGGGACAGAGTCCCCAGCTACCTTTATTCCTGGGAGGCTCTCATGAAAGGACATTCCTGAGCACTATAGAACTGAAAGATGCTCTTCCCTTGGAGGCCAAGTCCAATTTGTAATGATTGATGATGGTATGAGGCGTAGCCCATGTTGCAGCTGCACAGATGTCATGTAAGGAAGCTCTGACATGGAAGGCAGCAGAAGTTGCCACTGACCTTGTTGAATGAGCTTTCATGGTAGTAGGTAACAAAATATTGCGTTGTGTATAAATGAAGGTCACACAGTACTTCAACCACCTAGCTAATGTGACCTTAGCATCAGCAGATCCTAATCTAGGTCCAGAAAAAGCCAAAAATAACTGGTCAGATTTACAAAAGGGCCTAGTCCTGTTTAAATAAAAAATAATTTGCCTGTGGATATCTAGGGTATGTAGGCAGTACTCTCCTCTATTTGAATGATTGGGAAAGAAAACTGGCAATTCAATGGCTTGATTAATGGACATTTCAGAGATCACTTTAGGCAGGAAAGATGGATTAGTTCTCAGAGACACTCTATCTCTATGAAAAATCAAGTATGGACTCTTGATAAATAGAGCTTGAAGTTCAGAAACACGTCTGGCAGAAGTAATGGTGACCAAAAACAAGGTTTTCCATGACAAATACTTGAGGTCGCAAGAAGTGGCAGGTTCGAAAGGTGGCATTGTCAGAGCTTGTAGAACTAATGATAAATCCCATGGTTGAATAGGTTCTCTAAAAGGTGGCTTCAGATGATTTACACCTTTTATGAAGGTCTTGCACAATTAGTGGGACATAAGAGAGGAATCTTGGACACCCTCATGAAAATTAGAAATTGCAGCCAAATGAACCCTAATGGTAGAGGATGACAGACCCGATTGAAAAAGGTTGGCCAGATAGTCTAATATTATCGACACTGGTGCTGAGAAGGGATCTACTTGTATATCTTTCAGCCAACAGGTAAATCTTTCCACTTGCTCAGATAAGTAATTCTAGTGGAAGACTTATGAGATGCAATGAGAATATCATGTACTGGTAAAGAAAGATCATTCTGCCTGGCAATCAAGGGAAATGGAGTAGCCAAGCCGTGAGCTTCAGGCTGTTCAAGTTGGGATGAATCAGGTTCTGTGGATGTGAGATCAACTCTGGGGTTGGATGGAGAATCCATGGACGATCTAGTAGGTGAGGCCAAAGGAAGGGGAACCAAATCTGTCGAGGCCAATATGGTGCTATGAGGATCACCTTGCTCTTCAACTGATAGACTTTCTTCAGAAACTAGGGAATGAGGGGAAAGGGTGGAAATACATAAAGAAGACCCGAGGGCCAATTGCGGACTAGAGCGCCCCTGGGTGACTGTCCCAGAGGGAGAATCAGGGAAAGTAGGTGATGCATTTGTAGTTGGTCGGGGATGCAAAGAGGTCGCAGCAAGGATGGTCCCAGAGGTGGAAGATCTCTGCCGCTATCAAGGGATTCAGGGACCACTCATGAGGTTGAAGAATGCACCTGCTGAGTCTGTCTGCTATCACGTTGGAACTCCCAGGAATGAGCGTTGCTAGAAGAAAATGGTAGGTAGCCATCGCCCATTGCCATATACTCATGGCCTCTTGACAAAGGGGGTAAGATTTGGTTCCACCTTGTTTGTTGATGTACCAGACCACCGCCGTGTTGTCTGATTGAATTGCAATTGTTCCAGACGGCAGCAGGAGATGGAATGCTTGCAATGCCAGGATCACTGACCTCAGCTCTAGAACATTTCTATACAGATGGGCCTCCAGTTCGGACCAAGTGCCTTGGACTGTCTGTCCCTGACATAGCCCCCCCCCACCCCATCAGGGAGGCATCTGTGATCACTGTGGCCTTGGGTTGCTGGGGGGAGAAGGGGTGAGAGCATTGTTACAAATTGTGTGTCATCCACCAATTTAAATCCTGTTTACACCTGTGGGTTACTCGAATCATGGCTGAAAGATGATGCTGAAAAGGATACCATTGGGTAAGAAGTAGCCACTGTAGAAGCGTCATGTGAAACCTGGCCAAGGGAACAATGGTGATGGAGGCTGCCATGGAACCCAACAGCTGTAAAACTGAATGAGTCATGGATTTCTCCCTTGAAAGGATTGGAATCAGTTGTTGCTTTATCCTTAGAATTCTGTGCTGGAATAGCAGCTCTGCAATTCTTTGTGTTCAAGATAACCCCTATGAATTCTGTCGACTGAGATGCGGTGAGATTGGATTTTTGCCAGTTTATGATTATGCTTAGCCTTTGAGCAGCGAGGAGAGAGTATGCAAGGGCTTCTTCCAGTAGATGTCTGGTGGGGGTGGAAATGAGCCAGTCATCTAGGTATGGAAACACCTGGAATCCTTGAAGTCGCAAGTGAGCTGCGACAACTGCCATGCACTTTGTGAACACTCTGGGGGCTGTAGAGAGTCTGAAGGGCAGTATCCTGAACTGGTAGTAACTGGCTCCCACACGGAAGTGCAGAAATCATCTTGATGGCCTGTCCACTTTTATGTGGTAGTACACATCTTGAAGATCTATCAAGAATATCCAATCCTCTTTTTCCAAAAGCGGGAGGATAGACTGTATTGTGACCATGCAGAATTTTTGTACTCTTACAAACTTGTTCAATACACTGAGATCCAAAATATGTCTCCAGTCCCCTGTTTTCTTTGGCACCAAAAATAGTCTTGAGTAGAATACAGATCCCATCTGGTCTGGAGGGACTATTTGGATGACTCGTTTTCTTAGCAGCTTTTCTATCTCTAGTGCTGTTTCTTCCCTTTGACTGGGTGGCACGTCAGGAAGGTTTTTTGAAGGGGCAGGGCAAAGATCGAAGGGGATATGATAACCTCTGGTTATAATCCTTTGTACCCAAGAATCGGTGGTGATGGTTAGCCAGGCAGAAGGGTACAAGGAGAAATGTCCCCCAACCACCTCCAGAGGAAAGGAGTTGGGCCGCTCATCAGTTTAAGCAGACTCCCTCTGCCCCGAAAGGAACATCTTCCCTGTGAGTTTCCCCATCGGCCTCTAGGGGAGAATCCAGCCTGTGTGTCACGGAAAGGACCCTGAGATTTTTTGAACCATATCTTCCCACTCTTTTGGTTTCGGGAGAAAGCACGTTGAGGGGAAGAACAATGGGCACTTATGGCAGAAAGGGTCTTACCATCCTGTTCACATCTGGCCAATGTGCTTTTAACTTTAGGCCCAAACAACGAGGAGGCCTCAATGGGAGCATTAAGAAAGGAAGCCTTAAAGGGTTCCGCGAAAATTCACAAGCACATCCAGGCATGTCGTCTCAAGACCGCAGCTGAATCCGCTGCTCTAGCTGCTCCTCCTGATGTGTGAGATATCAGTCACATAGAGGAGTTAGATATTGATTCAATGGTTGCCAGCTGAGAAGCCACTTTGTCACGGACCACATCAGACATGGCACCAGCCAAGGTTTCAGAGAGCTCAGAAATCAGATCCATTTGAAGCCTGGTAGAGGGTGCCATATAATTCAGGGACCTGATAGTAAAGGTCGCTGAAGCAAAGGTGTGCTTCCCTATCCTGTCCAGGGCCTGG
This sequence comes from Protopterus annectens, assembly GCF_019279795.1. Taxonomy (NCBI): domain Eukaryota; kingdom Metazoa; phylum Chordata; order Ceratodontiformes; family Protopteridae; genus Protopterus; species Protopterus annectens. The sequence goes on along the minus strand of NC_056728.1, from coordinate 616,453,267 downwards.
GCCTCTTTGTTAGGTGGCTGGACAGTCTGGCTTTCTTCTTCTGCCAGATCCTTTTTTGTTGTGGCTGCCACCACCAAAGCATCCACAGGAATACCTTTGGACCAATGGGGATCCAAAGCAGGAGGGGACAAAATCTTATCTGGCCTCTGAGGAATAGCTTCAATGGTATCAGGAGCCTTCCAAGCATGCTGCACGATAAGCTGGACAAGTTCATCGGCAGGTAGAGTAACCCAGGAGGTAGGGGGCAGGGCATGAAAGGCCTGCAGGAACACAGATTCCTCAGAGGTCAGATTAGAGGACTGTCAGTCACCTCTCTGTTTGAGGATTTTGAGGATATCACCAAAGGATACCTCAGAGGGTGACCAGGGGGATCCTTCTCCCTCATCGAAATCTATGTCTTCAGTGAGGGACTCCTCTGTGGAGTCCATGTGCTTCCTCTTACACAAACTTTTCCGGTGGACCTCCTCAGTGGGAGAAGCTGGGGAAGACAGCGGAAAAGGGGATTCCTGTGGGAATATGTCCTGAGGCCCTTGCCACTGAAACCAGTGTACCAGAGGAGGGTGGAGGTATAGACAGTCCAGTATCACCAGAAGCAGCAAAAGCCTTCTCCATCAGTTGGAAGGCTGGTCCATCTGAAGAGGAGTGCATGTCTAGGGCAGGGGTCACCCCTCCCCTAAGTGGCTCAGCCTGCCGACCTGGAGTCCCTGGATAGCTGTGGAGCAGCAAACTATGCATGTCACAGCTGACATCCTGGGTCATAGCAAAACTTTCCTGCCATGAAGGCAACTGCAGTTCCTTAGTGAGATCCATAAAGGGGACTGCAGATGGAGAAGGCTGTGCTATATCCATGGACATCAAAGGTAATGAAGGAGGAGAATAAGAAAGGGTCTTTGGAAATGGGTGATCACCTCCCAACGAAAGATAGTTCCTGAGGGATGGGATACCTCTCCAAGAGCACCTGATCCACAATATGCAACACATCATGTTTGGAAAGTCTTCTAGTGGATCTCATGGAGACTGAGGTAGAAACAGGCCTGTCACAAAGAAGAGGCGAACTCGGTGCCCATCTCACCCGTCTGCACTGAAGACAATGGTGCTGAGAGAGACTGGACTATGGGTGTCTGCACCGAAGAAGTCATCAGTGCCGAGGTCATGGTCTGTACCGACCCAAAGATCGGTGCCAAAGTGGTTGTCGGTACCGAAGCTGGAACCAACAAAACTGGAGTGAACAATGTGAACAATAAAGGCATCGGTTCCGATGAATATCTTGGAGCCGACGTGGTCGAGCTCTGCGCCGACTGAACAGTCGGTTCCAGTCGGTCCTGATATAGTGAAGGCTGCAGGAGAAGACAGAGCCGAGATCACTAATGGAGCTGAAGGCCTCGGTGCCGAAAGTCTAGGCACCAAAAGCACAGAGGGCTGAATGAGTAAGCTCTGGAGCTGAAATTTTAGCCTTTTTAGGTTTTGGTTGGCGGGAGTCCCCAGCCAGGGATGAAGGCAAAGATTTAGCCATGGTAGGAACATCCAAGATTTTCTTATTGGCTCTAGGAGGGGTTGAGGCCTCCAACCCAGAAATAGCCTCTGAAAAGGGAGATGTAAGAAGTCCCTTTAGTAACAGCTTATTTTTCCTTTCCAACAAGGTTCTATTTGAAAAGTTCTCACAAATAGTACAGGGTGGGTCAATAGACAAGTGGGACGCTCCCAAACAATAAACGCACAAAGAGTGTGCATCAAACATAGGTAGTTTGTGTCCACAATGAGAATACCACTGAAACCCTGGACTAACTCTCTTATCTGCCATGACAGCAAATTAATTAATAGAAAAAGGTACCAGCAATGGTACAAAAGAATACCCAAAAGTATGAGAAAAGGGAAAGGATTACCAATGATGGTAAAGAGAAAATACCTTGTGGTAAAAAGGTAAAGAAAAGAGCAGAAAAACCTAAAGAAAATATGTACGCTAGATACGATAGGGTAAGAAATATAGACTTTTCTGAAAGAAAAGTAATCTGAAAAACTATTAAACAACACATAACTGTACTTAGCTCAAGAGAAGTAGCTTGACACAACTGAATGGCAAAGCTTGGAAATTAAGAAATCCAAATCTTGAAATTAAGAATGAACCCCCCCCCATAAAGCAGTCAACACATCACAAATCATGTTTTTGCAGGGAGGTACGCTCACCCCTCCACCCTCCACACCCCCCCATTGCTTAATATACCAACTCTGAGATTGCACTACAGCAAGGAAAAGGGAAATCTCCCAGTCCATGCTGTATGCTGATCTCCATTCAGGAGTTTGAAGTTTTAAAACTTCGATCATATGGTCTTAGATCATATGAATTTTGATGTTTTAAGCTTAAAAATTCTGTAGGAGACCCATATATATATATATATATATATATATATATATATATATATATATATATATATATATATATATATATTGGGTCTGCCATCTCTAAAACTGGGAGAAAACAATAGCACCATGTGTAAACCTAAATTCCATCAAGAAAAATAAACTTTCACTCCAGAAATTCCCTCATGTAACTGACAGTCAACCTTGACAGACTTCTATAATTTTAACAAGAAAAGATATGCCATCATCTGCCCTTAAATCATCCATTAGTAGTGGTCATCACAAGGACACTAAGTGGAACCATCACCTCAGGCTTGGAGTTTCACTATAGTAAACATGCTCAGATGATCGGCATCTAGAGACCACTATGCACAATGTAAGCTAAATAAATAAATATCATCATTATGTTTCAGCTTTACACATGTAGATTTTAGATCTTGTTACAGAATACAACAATAATTCTTCTGGGAATTCTGAGGCCATCATGACATGAGTAAAATACAGCACAAAATGAGTTCAGAAAAACATCACTGAAGGGCCACATCTGAAAGGTAAGATTAAATGACTGATGGGTTAGCAATGGCTCCAAACACTGAAGTGTTTAATGGACTTCTTTTTATTTTCTCCACTTAAACAGAACCTGGATCACCAGGGAACATATTTGACTAACAGCCCTAATAAATGCCTCAGGTCATGCAGAATCCTTACTAGGGCAAAATCCATGGCCTCAGTTTTGAGCTGTATTAAAGCCTTCTGATAATTGTCACCATTTTCAGGTAGGAAGCAGTTTCTACAGGATCACGTACATCAGTCTGCTCTCCATTTCTATTTCCAAAACAACCTTCTCTCCCCTTTTCTCCAATTACTCTAACATCAGGATATGCAGATCACTTCCACATATCTGTACTGTCAAACTCACTTTGCAAAATGGAGAAACTGGAGGAGACAGACAACCAAATAAATCATCATGAGGCCTCCTCAGTTGTGAATCTTGGAATTGGATGTTTCCTCCCATTCCACTTACCCTCAAAGTGGACATCCATCTTTCCTTCATCAACTCCAGCTGATGTCTATACTGTTAATTAATCCTGGATGTCTGTCCCATAGTTAGGTCTTTCTCTAGCTATGCCAACTGAGCACAGAGTCTGAATCTTCACTTATGTTTTGTATCTTCTCATAGTTATGTATGTGTTCTTAGCACTTTTATAAAGCCACAAGAAATGACTTGATACATCATTTCGATTGGCTGGAAGTACTTGTATGTCTAATACATTTCGGGATTTGTTAGTTACAATATTAAGTAAGAAATAAGTTACCATGAAAAAATTAAGTCTGGTATATGGGCTTGTATATTTTGGTGACATAAAATATTAATTATGCAATGATTTCGCATTAGCATTAAAAAAATGTGCATGCTAATTGGTCAGCACAGCCAGTGCGGGTAATGCTGGATTTGTCCACGGTTGTCTTTGTTTGATCACTCAGTCGTCTTTCATGTGATCAGACCTACCAACTGTGGGTAAAAGCACCATTACCCACGCCCATTGTAAATCAAGCCCAGACCAACAGAAACAAGTCCGGATATTGAAGTACCATTGAGTGGCTAGATTTTTCTGTTGATATATGCTATGGAGGGCAGACCAAATACAAGAAAAATCAGGTACATTCTGCAAAACTAAAGAAACAGAAATATACCTGATTTTCATTGTATTTCTGCACTGTTTCAGCAGACTGTTGTACTTCTGACTTGTCTGGATTTTCAGAGAATATCAACATTTTTGCCTCATACTGAAAAAAAAAGAAAAAGCAACAGAGAGTTTTTTTTTCTCTATTGTTTCTGTTGAACAGCACTGACTGTGTAAGTCCCATACACAATATCAGTACATTAGAATATATGGAAGACTGGGGAAACAATGCCAAAAACACTACAGTGCTGCTACACAAAGACATTATTTAAGAAATTAAGCAATCTTTTTCTTAAATAATGTCATTGTATAATAGTAGTGACCCACTCCTGGGTGTGGGTAATGCTGGATTTGTCCACGGTTGTCTTTGTTTGATCACTCAGTCGTCTTTCATGTGATCAGACCTACCAACTGTGGGTAAAAGCACCATTACCCACACCCAGTCATGGGCTATTGCTTAAATAAAATGCTTTTGCATCAAATATGTTGTTGAAAGAAAAATGAAGATTCCAAGTGTGAACAAGTCAGTGTCATGACTCAAGCTTGTCATGACTCAAGCTTTTGAAAATTGAATGCTAAAAACTGTGGTAAGTGAGGAGGTATGCATAGCAGTGGATAATATCAGTCAGATTGTTAGAGTGAGCTCTGTAGTAAGCCCATGTTAGGCTAAAAGATTTACACAAGTGTGACCATAGAAAAAAATTGTAGCTCCATTCCTCCCGAGTCTAGACCCTGTTAAAGTTTTATAAGATCTAACAGCAGATGAACGGGTTAAGTAAGTCTGATTTTAAGTGGGGCTCAGTTATTTCTACAATGTCAGGGCCATTATCAGTGATTAAAGGCAGGTCATATTTTTTGCTAACTGTACCACAATTCAATAAAATAATTTTGGTCTGTCTAATTGAAAAAAAGGTGGGCTAGAAAGTGAAAGAATTGCCTGGGAAGGAGTTAAATTTTACTTCTCCTGTTTTAAATATGATGTTCTTTTGGAGAGAAAGACATAAGATATTCTACGAAAATACAGTAAGCTAGATAAAATGCCCAAGAAACTTACTTTAAAAAGGGGAAAGAAGAGCATGTAAAAAAGCATTGTTTATAAGTGAAGCTATTACAGGATTCTATCTATCCTATAAATGATTAATATTCTAGAACAATGTAGTTGGAGGAGCCTATCATACACATGAAGTACATCTTAGCTAGTCTATAGCTTTAAGTGTTACTATCAGCACTAGGAGAGAGCTAATTTCATGAATAGCAAACATAGTAAGACACTGTCAGAACTAAAGCTATTCTGAAGGTATATGCCAAAACAAGTAGCAACAGCTGACATGACTCAAGAGGATGTTGGTGAAGATGATAATATAAGCCAAAATGTGCAGTCGATGAACCTGCCAAATGAAGTAGCAGCACCAAACACAAACCCAAATCAACATTTCATAAGCACAGTTTAGTGATCACTTTACTAAATGCACTGCATTTTCTGTAGATGCACCATAGATGCACTGTTATATACTTTGTCCTGGTTACTTTGAATAGACTGCTGAACATTTTATGAATGTACTGTACTCCAGTCTCGGGATTCTACTTCAACAAATGTCTTACGTCACTACAAGGGTATGTCATACCTAATTAAAGTCTATAAGACTTCAGCAGTATATTGAAAAATGCATTTGCTGCATATTATTGAAGCAAATAAGCAACACATGCAAAACTGTGCATTTTAAAGTATGAATGCAATACTTCAAGTAAACAATGTTTATGTCTGTAACAGACAAAATATTCTGTTTGACTTTATATAAACTGTTAAAATTGGCATTTGTTTCATCTACTACTGTGTACATTCAATATTTTTTTGGTTATATGTCAAGACTTACTTGAAAAGACAACAACTAATTAATTGGTGATTGGTGTGTATGTTTTTTTATCATAATATATTCATTACTTTACTTTTCATGGATATACGATGCTTAAATAACTTATTTTGAAAATGATTTGCCTCCATCTAATCATTAATCGAACTATTTTTAACATAGTAGATATCCCAAATTAATTTTTATTCCATTTTATTTTCAGGTAAGATCATTTTCTCAAGTTAAACTAGAGATGAAATTGGTCTTTTTTTCCAGTCACTATTGTATCCTTTGTATGTAATATGAATGTATGAACTGGTTCTTAATCTAAAACAGTATAATCCAGATATTAGAATAAAGTTTTAGCAGAAGAAGGCACTGCAGCACACTTATATGGCATCTAGAGATTTAATTTTATATTTGTGACTTTTTGCATAGCCCTATACACACAGTTCATGGTTTATGACAATGTGCACCAGATCTTGGTCAAGCTAGCTGCTCAGAATTCTGGTGTGCCTTACAAACTGCAAAGCTAGTCCTGCATACTTTAATCAGATTTTATGGAAAGCAAACATTCTTAAAGCCAGTGTAAATCCCTTAGAGTCAGAATGTTGGAAATTCTCTTAATGCAGTTGAGAAGGCCATATCTTGAGTATATATTAAATGAAAGCCTTATAAGTATGGTAAGGAGAAATATGCATTAATTACACTTCTAGCTTTTCTGATAAGGCATATTATTACTTTAAACAGTGGCCATGCATGACAATTATATTCCTTTAGTCCTTTACTTCCAAATGAAAACAAAAGAGTTTCAGATTTCCAAGGGGAGACAAAGGGTTATTTATATACTTTATGCAGTGGTGTCTTCAGATTCCTTTTCTTGTTGAGGTGGAAATATGAGCACAATAGCCAGCTGGTGGGGCATTTGAAGAACAACAATAAATAAATAAATCAATACATAAATAAATAAATACATAATAGGCTATGCGTAGAAGATAGATGCATAAGTGAAATGTGCCTTCCTTCATATAACCAAATTAAATATTACAGACGTTCTCTTTGAATAATATGTTATAACCCTATGCTACTACACATGTTCTTAGCCATTGATTTATTTTTATTTTAATCTGTCTGTTAAACAGATAATCCCACTGGACAAAATGCCCCTTTTCAAGGGTCACCTAAAAGTACTGTCTGGTTAACTGACTTAGTCACACAATAGGCAAATGGAAATAGAAAGATTCAAACTCCATACCCTGCACTACAGGAAGCAGCTCATTAACATCTCAGAATCTAAATCTTCTGCAATAACTGTCATTCCAATTCCATGTACACACTACACTGTCATCAAGTCCTTCAGACTTGTATTAATCTAGATCACTCCGTACAGAAAAACTTCATCATTATTTCTAATATTATCCTCTCCCTCATAACCAGGCCAGTGGTACCCATAATAAATCCTTCCCTTACCACCACCAACAGACAAAGGTAAACTAATCTGTGCAGCTTTTATTTACCAAAAAGGCCTCTTTCATGTCAAATCACTTACATTTCAAAAATACACTGCACTTATTTGGTATCCTCTAGACACACTCTGGAAAGATGAAAAATTACCTTAACAGCAGAAACTTTATGGCACCTAAAACATTAAGTGATAGAATATGAAGAGTGAATGCCCAAAAGTTTGGACTTGCATATATTAAGTCCAAGAGTACCATCTCTCAGAATATTCCCTTTTCTCTGAGGTATGGTGATCTCAGAGTTAACATATATAAGTTCAGAGGGAGTGGGGGGGGCTGCCATGCAGGGGGGCTCAGCCCCATGCAAAAAAGTGGGGGATTCAATAAATCCTACATGGTAGCAATGCAGTTCAGTAAGAGCCATGTAGAGATGTGCACCCCTGCGCAAACAAGGTAAACAAAGTGGCACTATAATTATAGCATAAGCAACTGAACTGCATAAGCATGCAGTTCAGTTGCTTATGCTATAATTATAGTGCACCCCTGCGCAAACAAGGTAAACAAAGTGGCACTATAATTATAGCATAAGCAACTGAACTGCATGCTAATCAAACACTGTGGAGGTATTCAACAAGCTATAAACCATCTGTGTTGACTCTATGCTGGTTTTTCCTGCAAATTCCAAAACTTGTGGAATAAAGCCACGGAAAGGAGTCTACATGAACAGAATGTTAGGGGCTGCTGCTGCTATAACTCATTTGTATGTGCTACAGGCTGAAGCCAGTGCTGCTGCTGCTGACAATTGGGCTAGGCCAAGAAAGAAAAGAGTTTTCAGGCCCCATTTAACTTTGTGAACTCTGCCATCCTCAACTCAGAGCCAGAGCCAACCGAGGAGAATCCATGCCAATGGAGACAAAGTTATGTGTAGCCCTTGGAATCTTAGCTACATGTACCTCTCAGAGACCAACAAGGGACATGCTTGTGGTGTCAAAGGCATTGTCATCCAGGATTCTCCACCAGTTCCTGAATGCTATGTTCCAATATGCCAGTGACCGCATATATTTTTCCCTGTTGTTCTGAGGAGAAAACCAGAAATATGCAGGAGTTCTACCCTATAGCACATTACCCTGAAGTACTGCATGCCATAGATTACACACATATAGAAATTAAGGCACCACCCAAGGAACATGGAAGGCTCTACATAAACAGAAAGGGCTACCATTCTCTCAGCTGCCAAGTTGTGTGTAATGCCAAGGGAATTATCCTGAGCATATGTGCTGGCATCCATGGCAGTAACCATGTCTCACATATCTGGCACACCTCACAACTGAACCAGATGTTTTTAGGGGGCATATCCCACAGGCTCATTTACTGGGGGAATGCAGGCTATGCACTGGAACCATGGCTGATGACAACCATCATACATGCACACATACCAATGGGAGAATGCCATAATGAGGCACATGCTCATACCAGAAATATCATACAGTGTGTGTCTGGGATGCTAAAGTCCAGTGCTATATATACATCTGTGGGAGGCCTGCAGTACAATCCATGGACATGTACAGAAATATTCACAATATGTGCCATGCTACACAACAGAATCCTGAGAAAACAGCTTCAGCAGGACCAACAAGAGGAAGGAGCACACATCCCACCACCAATGCCAAGGTCATGACAGCCACAGGCAAATGAGGAGTCAGAGGGGGAACCACCAGCTGCTATGGATGTACCCAGATGTAGGTGTCTTCACTTGCCCTTGCATTGGCTAAGAGACAATGCATAACCCACTCCTTCACCACCTAATGGCCTAAAACCTTCTTCCTACTTAAATACATATAATAACATCGATGCCAGGCAACTCACACATCCATAACCTCCCCATGTATTGCCTGTGTAATGCTTGCATCAGACAGAGTCAGCCCTGAACTAAAACTGTGTGGCAAATGCTGTGCTTACAAGGTAAGTCCTGAACCTGGAATGCATTGTTTAATAATATGAATGCATGGCATATCCCTGTATTTCATTACATGGTATAGTAAGCAAATAAAAGGTGAGAGATTTGTACAGAAATTACCGTATCATGTGACAGCAGAGACTTATTTGACTTATATGTGTCCATTACTAAGTAGTAGGCCTTAGCCATCAAAGATTCACTCAGTCCTGTATCAAAACTACAAATGATCTCTTCCTGCCCTCAGTTTAGCACCATGTATTTGTAATGGAAAATCATTAGAGAGAGAAGTTAGAAAGTAATGATACACATTGCAGTTTTTGACTTCACAACCTTCACAAGATCACTCAATATAAAGCTGAGGAATTTTGATGCTATCAACTGTTTAACTTTCCAAGGCCAGTATAAGTCAAAGCTACAATTACCAGTTCAATACCACAAATTCAGATATACTTAGCCTTAAGTTAGCTATGCACCCTGAGCATCAGACATAAAGCTTATGTATCCCTGATTCCAAAATATAGAAAACAGGGATATGGCACAGTTATCAACACTTTCACAGGGTGTCGTGGGGGGGCAGGAAGCCTAGTCTGACACAAAATGTCAGTCAGTGTGTGTGAGTAAGAAAGAGAAGCAGGCAGATATTTGGATAAACCAACAGATGGCCAGTGAGACAAAATGACTAACTGCTGTGTGCGTGTAACTGTAGGGGTCCTTTAGATGAAATTGGTGTGTGAGTGTCTGCATGAACACAGCCAAGCTCTGTGCTGTGTCTGTCTTGGTAGGTCAGACAGATGTGAGCCATACATGGTAGAGGTGGCAGTTCATTATTGTCATCCATGACTATGAGAACTGGCTCTGCCAGGAGTTGTACTGGCACATCCACACCCACTGCTGCTACCTGAAAGTGACTGATTTCCTGCTGGATGAGCTCCCCTCAAGGAACTGTCCAGGACCACAACCTCATGGCCTGCCATGTCTGGGTGTGAACAACTCACTCACTGACAGAGCAGTGGAAGTACAGCTACTATGTGAATATTATAGGGCACGGCCATGTTGGCTGTCAACAGATAATGTGGCTGACCTACACCCATGAGGATGCCATTCCCTTTCTAACAGATGTTCCTTCACAGGCAATTCTTGTTCCATCACAGACAGCCCTCATTCCAACATATCACTCACTCAATCCATTGAATTGGCAACATAGTGGAGGCATTCACACATGTCAGCCTGTGCCATATCTACAACCCTTTGCATTTGCATTTGTCTGGAGCACCTATAAGAACATCCCGTGACTCCATGATAGCCCTGAACATACATTGTGGCACGGGAAGAGACACCTGCAGCAGGTAGTGGAAGGACAGCAGGCCCCCTCTGAGCATAACTCTTAATCTGGAAACATCAGAAATCTGGACAAGGGCCCATGGAAAAAAGGTACAAATCTGTACGCTGCTTAACATAACATTTGCATACATAATTATGTATCCCCACCCCCCTCCAATGGAAGTGTGGAATACCAACTTTTAAATGCAAACAGAAGAACAGACAACCAAAATATCATCATGAAACAAAATAAGAACAACAACAATAGTGCTTTATTTATATCAATATTTGAACTTGAGCAAAACTAAAATACAATATGTTATAAAAAATAACACTGGGTGTGTCTGTGCTTCAGCCTTCTTCATTAATAACATAAAATATAAAGCAGAAAAACAACAAATTATTTATATTATTAACACAAAACTTTGAACTTGTATAAAACTAAAATAAAATTCTCTTATATAAAAATAAACTTTACTATCTTGTACTAGTCTACTTACTACAACACACATATAAAACAATAAATTTCTAACAAGTACTACACTGACTGGCGTAAAATTTAAATAAATAAAAATTAAATAAGGTCTGGATTCTAAACATGTATAAAATAAAACTGAAATAAATACAAATGAAATGTTCACCTGTTAACTTCCTAACTACTGAACTAATACAAAAAGTAACAGCTCACAGTAGAACCTCAGCAGATGTTTGAATAACGGGATCACTGCTGTAAGCAGGTGCCTTCCCTTCATCATCCTGGTCTTGAGACTGTTATGGCACTGACATGTAATTGCATAATCAGTTACACAGAGTTTTATGATTTTTATATACTACTAAGTTTGTTACTCAATTTTGTTAGAGCCAGTAGCTCAACAGGTAACACTTGCAACTCTGTCACAGAAAGTTGTGGATTCTATTCCCATACCGAGCAGTTGGATTCATTTATTTCCAATACTGAAACTGCAGTGCAGCATAAGAGCGGTGCTGTACTCCTCAACATGCCATCCTTCAAATCAGATGTTAAACTGAGGCCCACATCTACCTAAGTTGGCGGCAGCTCAGGTAGATGTAAAAAATCCCACTGTTCTAATTGAAAAGAGTAGGGGAAATTTCCTAATGCTCTGGCCAAATTTCCCCTAGTCAGTACAAATACCACTTGGTTGACCCTGAAAAGAGGCCACTGCCCTAACAGGATTAATACAGTCAAAAAAGTGTAAATAAATAAATAAGTAACATAAATGAACTAATTTACAGTTTACTGAAAAACCACATTACCGCTACATATAGATTTAGTGTAAGAATGCCTATCTTTTTGCATGCGTTCAGTGCTCCTCTACATTCTCCCATGTGTATTTGCTGTCAGTCTAACTCTACTGCCATGTCCAAGCATAGAAAAAATAGGGGGCACAAACATGTTTTGCGCCTTTGCCTTTAAAATTGGATCCTCCTTCCAGTCATGTGAGAATCTTCTCACAATTATATGTATTGCATTGTTACTCTATACTTCTCAGATGTCCCTTAGAATTTCCTTTCTCAATAATAAAATCTGCCCTCTGTTATAAAGCAGTAACTGAACAGACATGCAACTTCTTATTCATCATAAAATAGAGATATAATTTTTCTTATTCCATACTCATTTTAGAAATTAGTAACAATTTTTAACTAATGCCATGATTTGGGACCTTTAATTTAAATTATGTTTAGCTTTGTGCCTCCCTTTTTCACTAAAAGCTTGAAAGCTGTAATCGTAACTGATTTGCAAACTAAAATGTAACTTTCAAAAACAAACTTTATTTTTAAGAACTGTGTGGAGAATATCTGACATGTCCTTTTCTAACAACTGCCTGAAAAATATCTGAAACAAAACTGGTATCTGGAGGCCACAGTACAAATGAAATTTTAATGAAGCACTTTTCATTTAGAACAAATTTCCAAACTTCTTCAGATAAACTTGCTATGCATACATTTGTTTAAAAAGTATTAAAAGAATTAAAAGGGGTCATATGTTCAAAATTGACCAATCACAAAGCTAAAAAAATCGTAGCAAAACTCTTCATTAAATGCTTACTTAAAACTACACAACTTAAATTTAAACATAAAAATTTAAACATGTATACATCAAAAATATGCAACAGTTTATATACATTACATTGAAAAAATACTCAGTATAATTAATATAATTACGATAGGCACAATTCTGAAGCAGCAGAGCCAGCAGCAGTACAAGAAGAACAATCACAAATACAACAAATGCAGGCGATAACGCTTGAGTCTACTTGCGTTTTGGGCATCATCACAAGCAGTACAGGTGACTTTAAAATTTTTAATTACTCTACAGCTCATGTAGATCCAGCCTTAGTAGAATTACTATCTAAAGGCTTTACATTTGTGCCTGCATGTCCAGCGAATGTAGCAAGGACTATTATGGACATTAAATGCTTTGCTAGAAAATGTAATTTAACACTGTTAATGGGTAACAGAAATGATTATTTTGACAGGGAATTTTGTGTTTCTAGCTTTTATAACCCCCATGTCCATCCAATGTTGAATATGTTTGATCGAGTGTGTGAATTAGACCTTTGTAATTTACTGGCTAGGCCTAATAGGTTAACAAGTACAGGCATTTGTGTGAACAACACCAATAATGTTAGTAATTTAGAATGGCAAGCATTAAACTCATCTGAGATTGGAGTGACTAAGCCGCATAAAGGGGGCAGACTAGTCATTATGGATAAGATTGACTATGCAAACAGGATGAAAAAGATTTTAGAATGGGACTCCTATCAATGTGCTTCACTAAACGAACTTAATTTAGCCTATCAGTGTATTAATGGTTACATTAGTGACCTTTTTATAGAAGGAAGAATTGATGTCCATATGTTTAATTTTATGTCTATGCTCTCTCCTATAACACCTGTCCTTTTGGGAACACCTAAAGTCCATAAAGACTTGAATAATCCACCAATGAGACCCTTAGTAGATGACCGTAATTCTATTACTTATCCTTGTGCTAAAATAGTGGATTCAATTCTCAAAAAGTATACTAGTCATGAATTACAAATTTGTAAAGATTCTTGGTCCTTTCTAAAGAGAACACATGACTTAGAATGTAGACTCACTTTGGGTTTCTAACTTTTGATGCAAAGGACCTTTGCACATCAATTCCCCATCAGGAAGGCATAGAATGGATTAGCCTATTATTAAGGGCCAAGGGAGCTAAATTGTCAGAAATATCATTAGTAGGTGAGTTATTAGATATAATGCTAACAAATAATTGCATCATGTTTGACAACGAATACTACCTCCAAAGAATTGGGGTAGCAATGGGGTCCCCGTGTGGTGCTAGTCTGGCAAAACTATTTATGGCATATTGAGAAACAGAGTTCATTTTTAAGAACAGACAAGTACAGGAAAGTGTTTATTTTTATACTAGATATCTGGATGACATCTTTATTACTTAAGGGTAACATTAAAATAGCTTCCCAACTTGTTGAATATTTCAATAATACTACTAACTGTTTACAATTTACATTAGATTTTGATGGAGAAGAGATTCCATATTTGGACATTAAACTTAAGAAAGACAGGTTAAAGAATAGATATATTACACAGCTTTGTAGGAAAACCACTTATTCAAGTTCACTCCATTTTTCTAGCTGCCATCCTTACCATCAGAAGTGGTCAGTGGTAAAAGGCCAACTGGTGAGGGCAGCTAGAATGATAACCCTAGATACAGACTTTACTGCCAAATGTGAAACATTAAAAAAGATGTTCCTTAGTCGAGGCTACCCTAATGATTTAATTGACAATTTGGTTGAAGAAGTTAAAAATAAGAAGTTAAAAAATAAAGAGACTGAATGGTTTATACCTACCTATTTTGGGGAGAGCTGTTAATTATATAGATTGAATGAGTACCTCGGTAAACCATAAAAGGTTGATGCATGACATTACTATGAATACTAATTATAGATTAAATTTGATAACAACATATAGTCTGAATGCTCTATTACTGTTAAACATAATTTTAAAAAAATTGGAAGTTGGTAACTAATGACCCTACCCTATCGAACAAAGTGGGACAATTGCCTAAAATAATTTTTAGGTGAGGACCTAACTTGAAGAGTTTATTAGAGTCAAGGAGATTAACCCCTATAAAACATCCAGGGATGTTTAAATGTGAAATGTTTGCCTAGCGTAAAGTTATGGATATAGTCAGGACATTTATTGCTAAAGGGATTACTTATGGAACAGGTAAAAAATTAAATTGTAACTCTAAGATGGTAGTATACACGGCACAATGTCACTGTTGTCCTGCATATCATATAAGCAAGACGGAACGTAAGTTCCTTGAACGGGTATATGAACACCTATATTCCATTAACAAAGGTAAAACAGATAATGCCTTAGAGAAACATATTGCAATGGAGAAGGAACATTCCTTTACATTCCGAATAATTGACCAAATAATCCCTGATGGCAGAGGTGGTCCTCTTTCTTTAAAACTAGAAAATTAGAACTATACTGGGAAATACATCTTAATGCCTACAACTAAGCATTTAATGAGAAGAGTTTTGCTATGAATTTTTAGCTTTATGATTGGTCAATTTTGAACATATGACCCCTTTTAATACTTTTTAAACAAATTTATGCATAGCAAGTTTATCTGAAGAAGTTTAGAAACTTGTTCTAAATGAAAAGTACTTCATTAAAATGTTGTTTGTACTGTGGCCTCCAAATACCAATTTTGTTTTAGATTTCCTAGTTTTTTAGCTTGTTTAGTCGTCTTGAAAAATATAGGGTGGCCATGGTGCTGCAGCGGTTAGCGCTGCTGCCTCACAGCAAGAGGTTTTCTGGTTTGATAATCAGCTGGGGTGCCTTCTGTGTGGAGTCTGCATGTCCTCCCTGTGGTTGTGTGGGTTTCCTCCGGGTGCTCCCGTTTCTCGCACATCGGAAAGACATGCTGTAGGTGGATTGGACACTCTAAATTGCCCCAGGCATGCATGTGTGCATGCATGTGTGTGTCTTCTGTGGAAGGTTGGGCGCCGGGCTGGCAACTCGACACTGTAAAACTCCACTGCCGATCATGAGCGGACAGATGATCCGCTGTGGCGACCCCTAACCGGGAAAAGCTGAAAGAATAAGTCATTTTGAAAAATATCTGACTCAGTCTCATTCTTTTCTAAATTCCATTTCCCAGGTTTCTTTATTGTGTAGACTACATGTATATAGCTTTTCAGGCCAATGTAGGGCTGTTCTCACCTAGACGATGTATATCACATTATTGTCTGCAAGAGGCAAGGCTACCAGTATCAGCATTATTTTAGAGCTGAATTCATACTGGATCAGTTTCAGATACAAGACCATAAGTGTTAATAATTAACTCAATGTAAGACTCATACATATCAGAGCTGGAAAAAAAAAACATGCATTGCCGTAACTTCTTGAGTGGCATGTAACTGTTAGTGTTAAATTGTATACATGGATGTGTCAACTTAATGCACAAAGACAGAACAGAGGCACAAAAATGGGAAAAAAAAGATGACTGACAAACACAACATTTTTGAGTCTTGCAAAGAACAAGAATGAAAAAAAGATAATTTTTTCATATAATACAACAACGACTAGTATGAGTCTACCATGACTCAAAACAAACATTTCATTTTCTTTATCATCTTTCAGCTTTAGCCTTTATAAATTATTTTCTTACCTGCCGGAAGTGCAGGAGGAGCTGGGGGGAAGAATCAGCAGTAGAAGAAATACATTTTTCATGATAAGATGATGACTGACCCATCAGTCATGAGTCTTGATTCCCGAGTCCTACTCCTGCTTCTAAACTAAACTTGCAAGTGCCAACTGCCAAGTCCAACCAATAATGAAAGTATGCAGCAGCAACATTTATTTTAAATTAAAAAAAAACACACTAGTGGTGTCATGTCTCTTCTTGCTCATTCAGGCTTCTAAGTTCTAAGTTCTTCTAATTGACTGACTTGACTGTTCTGTTCCCGCCCCTCTCTCTTTTATTTTGTAATCATTGTCCTATCCAACTGTTGCAGCAGGCTTGCAGGCAGTGTGAGAGACATGAGTCAAATTCTGACAGACTGGCAGGATGCTCACAAAGCTGACATCACCACACATGCCTCTGCACGATGACCTCAGCCTGAAAAAAAGACGGACACATTTTTTTTTTAAATTACAAAAAAAAAAGCCATGAAAATTCTGAAACTAAGGGGTGCCACTCGGGAATCATGGCACCCCATTATTTGGACCTCAAAACTAGCAAAAATCAAGGGATTTTGTATGGTTGAGATGTATGCCTCTGAGCACCACTATCAACACTCCTGCGTGGCAGCTCACCCACATTTTGACTACAGCCAGAGTCAACAGATACTGAAGCCACAGTAGCCATACTTCCCTAATCAATGGCCTCTCCCCCCACCTGTTCAATATCTGAGAGTTCACTGGAGTGGGTAGGCATAGGCCTACTGGCTGTGTCTGGTGGAATTGCAGGGGATGTCTGTATGTCAACCTCAGTATCAGATTCAACCTCTGCCCCTCCCAACTGTGCCTGAGTTTGGCCACCATCATCATCAGACTTTGCTGATACACTGACATCAGGTGGGCTACCCTCTTTACTGTCATGATAACCTGTGATAAAAAAGCAACAGACACAGAAAAAATTAATACCTACACTACTATAGTCCAATATATGCTAGCAAAGTGTAACAGTGCTGCCACTATTATAGACAGTACAGCAATAAACATAATGGGCCTGACATCAACAGCACACACTAAAATATTTCTTTAAATTGCTCAGTAGTACTGACATAAAAATAATTGACTTACTACTTGCATATGAGATTCTCCTCTGCAGTTTGATGGTTCTGGAAGACGTTAAGCAAGAGGTAAGGGCAACACCATCAGAATTAACAGCAACACAGCAGGGTAATGCTTTAACCCCTTATATGTCCAGTAACTATACTTTCAACAAGAACATGGCTGTCATCTCCAGCCTATGCTAATAACTGTAGCAAATTTCAATCCCCCCAAAAGAAATACATGTGACACAGAAGCAACGTATTGATTTCAATTGTTTTACTATGCAGCAGTATTCAACTTTTGAGATACCAAAACCTACCTGGAAGGTCGTCCTGGGATGTGCTTGCTGTCTTAGAAACTGTTGCTCTGACATCCAGGACATGCTGTACTGCACTCTCCTGGGTCTCTGATATTGGCCAGGAACACTTCATTGGGTGATAGTGGTGGTTCCCTAGCAGGCCATCTCCTGGTCACTATCGGGTCATGACCCACTGCAGCTGCTTTCCACCATGAAGATATGATCATGTCAGTGGCTCTGTGGTACACCTGTTCATATGTCTTGATGTGGCCAACCATAGTATTCACATCATAAACTATTTGGTACCACATTTGCATCCTACATGCCATAATTCCTGTCCCCTATCCAGCAGAAAAGCACCATATTGCCTAAAGACATCCACTATCACCTGGTTCTCAGCATCGGTATAGGGGAATCTTTGAGGGTTGACACGCCTGAGTGGCATTCTTCTAGGTGTCCTAAACAATGACAGAAGGATAATACAAATAAGTATCACAAACGAAACAGCAAAGGCACTAAATACTGACTAAAAAATCCAAACAAAGGTGCCAAAGGACCAAGGAAGCACTTTAGGTTTAAGTACTTTCTACGTTTTAAGTGGAATATTTGAATAAACTTTTAGTGGAGTTACCTAAAGTGCTTCCTTAGTCCTTTGGCACAAATAAGTATCACATAAATACAAAATAATTGTTCCCAGATAAAACAGAAAAGGTAACCATTTAGTATTACCCGCTGGAGAAACATTCAACAATCTACAGATGGGAAATATGAAGAATAGGCATGATGCAAAACAAGGAGAGTACCAAGAGCAACATATCCTTGTTTGTGCCATATCAGTAACTCACCTTTGCTCTCCCACACTCAAAATAAAAGTCTATTGTTATTTGTGCAATAACAGTAACTCACCTTTTCTAACCCCAAATGAACAGTCTATCCTTGTTTGTTCCTTAACAGTAACTCACCTTTCCTCCCCCAAAATAACAGTCTACACTTGTTGGAGCCACAACAATAACTCACCTTTACTCTCTCCAAAAGAACAGTCTAGCCTTGTTTGTGGCATAACAGTGACTTACCTTTGCTTCCCTGCTAAAATAACAGCCTAACCTTGTTTGTAATGTAACAATAACTCACCTTTGCTTCCCTCAAAAAAACAATCTAGCCTTGTTTGTGCCATAAGAGCAATTCACCTTTGTTCCCCAAAAGAATGGGAAAATGACACATTTTGCTAATGAACCATCTTTGGAATACTAAAAGTGCTATCAAAGAAATTTTCCATGAAACATGTGTACGTATTTGTCATACAGCATTCCATTTTCATGTGTTGGCAATCATGTATACCTCTGAAATGTCTTGACCAACATGCCCATACCATCAGTACACTTTTAACTAATGCATACAGATAAAAGTGTAAAAGCCTTTGATTCAGATTTTTCTTAAATGCATTCCAGCATATGCAGTATGTAGCTGCCAATATATATATATATATATATATATATATATCTATATATATATATATATATATATATATATATATACATATATATATATATATATATATATCCTGAAGAAATAGCATATGTGCAGTCTTCACAACATAAACAAATCTCCTCACTATTCATTTGTGTAGCTACACGGTTGTCTGTTGATATGGTGTAGATTCAAGGCCGTTGGCATGCTGAAGACGCAAATGAGATGTGAACTCAGAATTGCTGAATCCCAAATACTTGGATCCATGTAGGAAATGCAGGCATTCCCTCAGTGTTTGTTTTAATGGATTGCATCTGCAAATGATTACTGGATGGTAGAAGGAAAACACAACAGCACTTCAGTCTGCTTTACTTCCACTGAGTGTGTAAGGTTAGATCTACAAAGTGTTAGATGTAAGGTTGGAAATGTAAGTAAGCAGCACACAATTCACAGGTTGTGTTCTTTAAC
The DNA here is from genome assembly GCF_019279795.1 of Protopterus annectens. Classification (NCBI taxonomy): domain Eukaryota; kingdom Metazoa; phylum Chordata; order Ceratodontiformes; family Protopteridae; genus Protopterus; species Protopterus annectens. The sequence goes on along the minus strand of NC_056728.1, from coordinate 616,433,588 downwards.
ATACAACCCACCCTTCATTTGTTGACAATTGCATATGATATTATATCCACTTAATATCCTCACACATTTTTAGGTGAGTGATATAGAATGGCTTACACACTGCATGTCTCAGGTTACTGTTCAGATAACTGAGGAATGACAAACAAACAAACACAGACATGTAAGACATAGTTGTATATTTGCAAGCAATAATCATAACAGGTTGTGTGATCACTAGGTGCACTGCATCCAAAAATAATAAATTTGCAAATAACAGTTGTATGGTTTGATATCACTGTTGTAGTTGGTTGGGACCAGATTGAATTCACTTCCTTGCTGCAGAGCTATTTGTCTGGGAAAGAGTGCTAAGGCACCCATCATGTGTTCTGAAGGTGCATTGGAGTGAGAGTTCAAATCCAGATCTATGTAAACATATAACATGTGAGCTATCATTTTCTTGTGTGCGTGTGTGTCATACAGTAATTTTCCTCATTTCAACTACTTGCCCCCTTTTTTCCTTTTTCTCCTTTTCTGTCTTTGTCTAATTTTTTTTGGGGGGAGCAGTAATTGAGAGATGCAGAGCATAGCACAATAACGGGAAATGATGAAATGCATGGTGGGTTTGGCTGTGCTTCTCTCATTTGTATGAAGTGCAGCAGTACTCAAACTGGCCAACTGGACCCACCCTTCTTGTGGCAACAGGTGTAAGTGTAGAACTGCCATACACATAGTCCTGGGTTCTAATACAGGATATCTCATGCACTTTCACTGTTGTTTAACTTCCCATTGTAGTGCCTCTCACTTATAGCACTTTAGATAGTGGACTTGATATTCATTATATGTATGAGGGATGAGACACTATTACTGTGTTATTTGTTTCTTTCTCTAGCTAAGTATTATCACATTTATTATCAGATGCATGCCTGTGGATATAATGTGTACTAAATCCCTATAAGTATAATGCTGTTATTTGGACTGCATGGCCTTCACATTTGCTTAAGAAACATCCACATCTGTCTGTACATCCAATAAACTTGCAATTGCAATTAAAATTATTTAATTCCTTACTGCTTGGTACTGTTGCTCTTTGCTTACCATCATACAAATGCAATGATCATGGGTCTGCACTCCTGAAGAATAGGTTTGTACAATGGTAAGTGAAGCCAAACAGTGTAAAGCAGTGTGCACACCCCAGTAAATGTGATAACTGGAATTGGCGGGAAAATATCAGTCTCCATTGGTCAGTCCATGGTAGACATGACAGGCATTTGTGGGAAAGGTACTGATTCATGACACAGAGGTGGGGTGTCCAGGAGTCCAGGATATTCATTGGACTCTTAGTTATGAACCACAGCCAACGGCTTCTGCAGGGGACTATTCTGTCTCCCAGTACAAGTCTGAGGCTAGGGATACTTTAGCCCAGGCTGTATCCAGTGCCACATGTATCCCACACACTGGACAGCAATGTAGGTATCATTTCAATGAATTACAAAAGAGGAAGAAGGATTCACACAAGCATTGGATTGAGAAACTTAGGACTGGAAACATCCCACACCTGCGTACCAACTACAGGGAGATCTTGTAAGACTTAGAAAGTTGAATATAGGCAGAACTGGTATGCATAATGGTGTTCTGTTCTTTTCAGTTTTTTTTCACAGCTGCCAGTGATTGCGACTGCAATGTCAGAGACCATGACTGGTGATTGGTGAGAATGAGGGAAGTGTGTGGCATGCATGCCGCAGCAGAATAGTGTTATTGTAGCATTAAAAGGTAAAGATAGCTTTTTTGGTATTTTATACAGTTGCATCAAATTGAGCATGCATATCCCAACTGTAAAAGCACACATGCATGCATTAGTCTGTAGCACAAATCAATTGTAGAAGTCAATATTAGACTTTAGTCAGAGATTGTGGGTTCAAATACTACACTTAACTATACAATACTGTTATTTCTTCAATAATATGTTCATTAAATTAAAACCTCTGTACCAGTGGCACAAATGCCCTGCTGTAAACTGAAATCTGTATAATTGGAACATGCTGCAATCTGTAGTATAGTGTGTATTTGTTAGGAGGTGTACACATAAATGTAAAAGCTAAGATGATAGAGTTAAATAATTGCATTAATGCATTATATGTCACATATAAAGGTACTAATCGTATCACTTTTTTCTCTCACCCCAACCCTTATGTCTTTTTATCTTTTATTTTTCTTTTATTTTATGTTTATGAAAATCTTTATTTTTTTACTTGATTTTCTTTATTTTCTTTTATGATTATTTATTTTGTTTTGTTTTTATTTTATGTTATTTTATGTTATTGTAAAAAATAAGTTTTACTTTATTTTTATTTTCTTGTTTTATTTTTATTATGTGTCATCAAAATGTGTCCATGTCATCCATGTGTACCACATTACTAAATGCTCCACAGCACAGCGGTGTAGGCCAGGCCCACTGGATCAACCTTCTCCCCTTCCACTGGCTCCAGCACCGATGCCCCACATGTCTAGGAGCCAACCTGGCAGTACTACCTCTGCTGCCCCTGCACTACCTGCACTCTGAAGTAGTCCTGCCTCAGAGGCTGATCCAGTGCTACACTCCAGGAGCAGTGGTGGAGGTTGTGATTTCATCACTCACACTTTATTGATAGGGATGGTGCATACTACACTGGCTGGAGAGGCTGCTCTCCCTCATTTTGTGTAATACTAGGAGGAGGAAGAGGAGAAGTCAAGTATTCCAGCCACCAACAGAGTGAGGTGACAATGATGACAGTCCAGTGGGTGAGGCCTCAAATCTCACTGTTTCCCAGCTTGACAGCCGTGGGCTCTGGATATCCTCACTCTCACTCAAGTCATGATGCCCCCCCAACCTTTTGTGTCCATCACCATCCCTGTCTCTTGTCTTGTCTTGACTCTCTGCAATTGCTTAGTCACCTACACAAGTGACCTAGACCTATGTATGTCCCTTCCCCATATTTTCTCTCTCTCAGAAATAAGAAAATAAATGGGAAAATATCCCACCAAAAAAAAAAAAAAAACATCCCATACATATCTCTCCATTTTGCCCACACATCTTATTGACATACTTGATTCATTCCAGTTGGCTATATAACATGATTGTGTTGTGATCACCACTCTCTCTGAAGGTGGCAGTCCAAATTCAGTTAATACTTTGCATATCTGTTTGGTTTACACTGTTAAAGAAATGGCTAGCTATAATTCTTCCTTACCTCACTCCTGCACATTCTTGTCCTGCTTTCCCTTTGTTCTTCTTCACCACTTTCCTATGTACCCCATTTCACTACTTTAGTCTGGTCAAAAAAAAAAGAATTACACACAACACACATACATTGCTGGAAAAGTAATGTATGCCTTCAATTTTTGGCTTCCATGTTTGCATGAAAGTGCACATCATACACCAATGCACAGCAATGGTGAATGGAGATCAACAGCTGTGGTTACCCCTGTGCATTGCCAATTAAAACCGCTGCACTATGGCAAAACACAGCAACACATTTACTATAAACAATTAATGTCATTGCAATATCACTCTGTAATTAAAAGTATTTTGAAGTATTATATACACCTGAATTTGAACCCAGTACCATCTGGCCCCCCAAAAAGGAATGTATCAATGCATTAACATGTGCTGCCACAGAGTCTGTCAAGCAGCAGGCATGTTTCATAGACTCACTACTAACTGTCAGACTTCAGCAATGCAGCTTGCATTTGAGCACTGCTTAGTTATGTGCAAACATGTGTATTATGCATGCATATACTCTTTGTTAACCATATCTAAACCCCACTGCCCACCACACTATGGAAAACTAGATATTATTATGTATTACTGCTGTTTACTGTCCATTTATTGTCTATGACATGACATTACATGTGGAAACATTACAAACTGAAGTCCCTATCAGGCAGTATGTCACATATTTCCATTACAGTCATGTGTTGCCACCCCACCAAGCATGGCAACCCTGGTGTCTCAGTAATTTTTCCACACATATATCAACAGCACTACAAAATGCAATATCAAATGTTGCGTGATATGCAATACACTTCAATCTGGTAAGATGTAGAGCTACAACTATTGACCCATATGCCTAAAAAGCCATATCTGCAAGGCTAAGGAAGGAATCAGCATGGACTATATGTATCCACAGGGACATACGTGACCTTCAACACACTTGACCTGACCCATTTTGTTTTTGTCAAGAGTGGATCTTGATTAATGAATCTTGTGGACTTCTTTGATACTGAACCCAAAGACCTGGGTGAGGGATAACAGGACATACCACCTATGTTGAATTATCCAAGCTCTTTGACACTATCCCCCATTCATATCTCATAGTGAAGATTTTCTATGTGGGAATTAAGCCACACAGTAGTAGATGGATAGCCAGCTGGCTCACTGACAGAACACACACTCTCACAGTTGAGACTGCACCTCTACAACTAGCCAATTACCATTAGAATACCACAATGATCTGTGCTGGACCCTCAACTGTTTGCAAACTACTTCTCTGATGTGCAGGCAATTGTAGATGGCCTTCAGTTTGCCAAGACTGCACATGAGTGGTAACTGGACACACTCATATAGAGTAATCTATTGTTGACAACATATTTCAGAAGGGGCTGATACACACAAACAATTGGTGGCAAACTCACACATTGAACCTTAAAGCATACAGTGCCTCATATCCCCTTTTGCCAATGAAATACCCCTGCAAATTATGATACACATAACAGCCATATAATCTCAAACACAGTGTTGTAAAACCTAGGAACACATGTTGATAGCAATCTGCACTTTTATCACTATGTGCCCATAGTGATGATATGCATATTATACATTCCACACATCACAAATATGTACATCACATCCAAGACCAGGGTGGTCATACCTCTGCTGTACTCTGCCATTATCAGACCACAAATGGAGTACAATACTCCTTCTGTCTGTACCACATAAGACACCTGGAACAATTTGAGAAGAGACATGTTTGTGCCTGGGAGAATCCAGGACCTCCAAACATGACATATGTGAAAAGACTAACAGACCCATTACTGTACTCAGTATCATGCTAGGCACTGCAAATTAAATGGGACAAGAATAACTTGCCTCAGGGTTCTCAGTCTAGCCTGTGACATAAAGGGAGAATGCTGGGGAGACAGATATACCCTCCAGTGACTTACACCCCTCTGTAATAGGCTCAACCTGCATGTGAAGCAGTGCTCTTCAATGACCTTGTTCAAGCGCAATCTTGACTACTAGTTGGGTGATTGTAAAGTCACCTGTGGGGGTGGCACCTATGTCCCTCATGAAAAGGGCCAGTTGGTGCTGCTTACAAAAATCACTCTGCTAACAATAAACATCTAGCTATGCTCAATAAGTGTACTTGTATTTTTCCACAGCTAGGCTTCTAAACACCCTAGGGCCATTAGGCTAGTAGTGTCCTATGAACCTATGCAGGCCTCCCAACATCTTGTCTCCCACATGGCCTACTGTCATCAACTATAAGTTCACCTGCACTCTTGTACAAGTCAGACCTGTGCCATGGCACTTGCGTAAAGTACTGTGCTCTGTAGTCTGTCTACTTAGATAGATAGGGGTTCTATTCTCACTGCAATCAACTGTGTGTGTGTGTGTGTGTGTGTGTGTGTGTGTGTGTGTGTGTGTGTGTGTGTCTAGAAAGAAGAGAAGAAATGTGTATCCCACAGTTACTGCTCAAGTGACATAGATTGACAGCATTTTGATACTTGCAAATACCTACACATCCATTTCATGCAGCCCAGCTAACATTTTAACTCCCACATGGTGTACTGATGTCATATACGATAAGTTGACTTGTACCATGGGTTCTGTTGTCACTTCAGTCTACTGTGTGTGTGTGTGTGTGTGTGTGTGTGTGTGTGTGTGTGTGTGTGTGTGTGTGTGTGTGTGTGTGTGTGTTTGTGTGTGCCTGAGCTGTTGCTTGCCATTACAGAGAGCATTTTACACCATGATGTGGGACACTGTTCTGCTCAACAGACACTGCTGATGTCATCAGCTATAAAGTGTTGTCTGACACTCCAAGTCAGTCTGAGCTGTGGCACTTGTGTAAAGTTCTGGGTTCTGCAGTCTGTGAACTTAGATAGGTAGGCATTCTATTCTCACTCCAGTCAATTGTGTGTATGTGTGTGTGTGTGTGTGTGTGTGTGTGTGTGTGTGTGTGTGTGTGTGTGTGTGTGTGTGTGTGTCCTGGATTCAGCAAGCTCTGCATGGAGTGCAAGAATAGTGCCAGAGCTGCTGCACGCAATAAGGCTGATGAGTGATCCAGGACGTGCACGAGCGCTCCTATATTATTCCTGCATGGACACCACTGCTATATGCTAATTACCTCATTTGTTGGTGAAAAAATGCAAATGAGATGAATTAGCAATCCAGGAAGCAGGCAGGCGTCTGTGCAGGAATAGTGTAATCTGCAGAAATGTATTCAGTTGCTAACAATTGGCTAAGTTTCTGGTGTCATTCAAATGGGATCCAGTGTCTCTCCACCTGGGATGACATGCGCGACAAGCCATGCTGCTTCACTAGAGACGGCTTGCACCTGTCACCCTTAGGCTTTTGAATACTGGCCAAGGCTCCTGCCACCCCCATAGTGCCTTTTTTAGGCAAGGCTCAAAAGACAAACCCACCACCACAAATAGCACAAGTAACAAAAAACTGAGGGTAAAGCTACTCATGCCAGAAGTCTAAACCTCAAAATGCATGCAATCGAGGCACGCCTCAGTATGGAGCAAATTGATATATGTACAGTAAGAGGAACCTGGTTTAAGGCTCCAGAGAGCACTCCAGCACTACCAGGCTACAACTCATACCATACATTTCAGCCACAGAACCTAAACCGAAATACAAAAGGTGGGGGCATATCCATATTTATCAAGGATACCCACACCTCCAGGTTAGTGGCACAGCACGATGCTTCAGAGATCATCCACGTGCAACTAACAATGGGCAAAACTGAAATTCAAATTGTAGCTTTCTACAGATCACCCACCATGTCCCAGAACCCCCATTACGCATTTCTAGAAACACTGGGAAACATAAAGGTCCTACCAAACACCCTAATATTGGGTGATTTCAATTACCTAAACATTAACTGGGAGAACTACTCAAGTACTAACTCCCTTGCTCAACTTTTCCTAGAATTTATAAACTCAAATGCCCTGGTTCAGCTGGTCAACACTCCCAACAGAGGTGACAATATATTGGACCTGGTCATCACCAACATGGGCGACCGGTGTTCCACACAAGAGGTCAACCACTCGCTGGTTAGATCTGACCATAAACAAATCACTTTGGATATCCATATTTTGCCCCCACCTCCGGCCAAGAAAAACACCATGAAAAACTTTTAAAAAGCAAACTTCAATTACTTATGTCCGAGGTGGAAAGTTTCATAGCCCCCATGCTGAAGGATAACACTGTCCAAGCTGCAAAATCCTTTACTAATGCATTCTATGGGCAGCTACAAGAAAGCATGGATCGTGCCATCCCAAGCAAAACCAAGAGTCACTCCTCCAAGAAAAGGAAACCAGTCTGGTGGATGCCTGCCATAAACAAGCTATACAATAGAAGGAGGAAACAAGTACAGAAAAGAGTAAAATCTGAAGAAGGGAAGACATGCCTGATCAGTATCAGCAAGAAACTATGATTCCTCATAAAATCATCCAAGGTGAACTTTGAAAGAAAAATTGCCAAGGACTCCAAAGATAATCACAAGACATTCTTTAGCTATGTCAAGAATCTAAGTGGCAATGCTCAGATCTGCTTAGAGTCAGTGCAGAATGGCACAAAATACACCGATCTGACCGATATCGCCAACATCCTGGCAGACAGGTTCAGCGCAAACCACCCCCCTCTCACCCCCAAAAGGGCCCATAACCATACCAGAAGAATGTAGAGTGCCTGAAATCACAGACACTCAGGTTAAAAAAGCCCTCTCCAAAGCCATAAACACAGTATCAATGGGACTGGGCGATGTCCCAGGCTGCGTCCTACATAAACTCAAAGATGAACTAAACCCTCACCTAAACACACTGTTCAAACTCAGTCTCTCCAAAGGCTACATACCCATAGAGTGGTGCACAACAATGGTTATTCCGCTCCACAAAGGTGGAGCCACAACAGACCCCGGGAACTATTGCCCTATAAGCCTGACTAGCTTGGTCTGCAAGACTATGGAGTGCATCATCATGGAACTCATTAACAGAGACATTTAGAACCTCCAAACACTGGACCCTACCCAGTTTGGCTTTGTTAAGGGCAGGTCATGCCTCCTAAACTTGGCGGACTATTTTGAGACAGTTACCAAGGCTACAGACAAGGGAAAGGTGGTACACACAGCCTACCTAGACCTCGCTAAGGTCTTTGACACCATTCCCCATTCTGGTATTATAGACAAGCTCACCAGCCTGAACATAAACCCCTACATCACAAGATGGGTTTCCAACAGGGTCATGGACAGAACCCACATGGTGAAAGTTGCGGGAGCTAGGTCCAACTCTAAAACGGTTACAAGTGGCATTGCCCAGGGCTCAGTCCTAGGACCCCTCCTGTTCGGCATATACTTCTGAGAGGTACATGCAAACACAGGAAGACTATGGCAGACGACTGAAAACTAGGGGCTATAATTGACTCTGCGGCTGACACAGACATCCTCCAAAAGGTTCTCAATGAGATGGATACCTGGTGTCAAAATCATGGCCTCAAACTAAATGCCAAAAAGTGCATAGTCATCCCCTTTGGAAAAAACAAAGTACCCACAAACTACCACATAGGTGGTAGTCCCCTAAATCTGGAAGACGTAATAAGGGATCTGGGAACCCAAGTAGATAGTAATCTCACCTTTGATAATCATATTGCCAAAGTGGTTAAAAACTCCTTCTACGTGGTCCATCTAATCACAAAAGGGTTTGCATCCAGATCAAAAGAGGTCATTGTACCCCTCTACTCATCACTCATCATAGAGTATAACGCCACATTTGGAATGTACCTTATAAGATACCTGCAACAGCTGGAAAGACCACAGAAGTACCTCACCAAGAGGATCACTGGCCTCAAATAGATGCCCTATGTAGCTCGACTGAAGAAGCTCCAGTTGTACTTGGTTGTATACCGCCTACTCAGAGGTGATTTCTGCCTGACATGCAAGGCAATGTACAACCCAGAATTGATGGACATGCTCCACCTAAAGAAAACCTTATCCACTCCAGCCACATGGTCTAGGGATCTAAACCTCACCACAACAATAAATAGGACATGCTGGAGGGATAGATTTCTGTCCCAGAGACTTCTCATGCTTTGGAACAAGATCCCAATCTACATTAGGCAGAGCTCCTCGCTAACACTCTTCAAAAGAAACCTTGACGAGTGGATGGGAAACAGAAAGTTTACCTCGGAGATCACTTCAGTGGCTCTGCTGGCCAGAGGTACATGGAACTAATCTAAGGGGGAGGCGAAAGCCAACACATTCTGGCTAGGCTTATAAATGCCTTGGGGCAGATAGCCTAGTACCAACCTATGAACATATGAACCAAATGCATTTCTGCATATTACAAAACAGAGGCATGACAGATCTAAAAAAAGCATGTATTCAATGTAGTAGGCATGCCAATGGCCAAATATATGGCCATTGGCATAAGAAATAGTTGCAAAATTATAAAAAATAACTTTTATTTTTTTTTTGGCTGATTTCAGCCGTTTACACATAGGGCAGTGGTGCGCAAATGGGATTGGCCTGAAAATAAGAAAAAAAGTTGGAAATAAGCTTATAAACCCAAATCGGCATTTTGTCATAATAGTCAATGGCATGCATAAGACAGCAATACCAGGGAATAATGGTTGATAAGAGGGAAGGCTGAGTGTGAGTGTGGTTACTATGAATTAGCATTCTGTTTTATGAAAATGAGGGGATTGATACTGAATCACAGATTTCCTCTCAGTGTTACCTTGCACCTAACCGTGTAGGTGCAACAACACCATTGTATAAGTATAAGAGGTAGATGACCTCACAAGGGGGAGTGTCATGCATGCTGTAAGCTTATTGGAGCTCTGTGGCCCGTGTCTGCCCTTAGTTGAGCACAGCTAAGGAAGGGTGTGTGTCTGAGGTTGCTTAGCAATGTTTACATTGCCTAAACAGGTGTGCATGCCACACACCAGGTTTAAAAAAAAAAAAAAAAAAAAAAAAAAAAAAAACCAGGAAACACCAGCGCTGTTCAGAGCTGAGCACTAGGTATGTGTTAGAAAAATGTGTATTTGAATACATGAGAAATGCTAGTTTAAAAGCAAAGTAGTATATAATGCATTTTATTCTATTAATCATATAGTAGTAAAATTAATTCATGTCTAAATGTGAAGTAGTTTTGAAACTGCAGTGTGGCTTGAAGCAAAAGCTGATCTCTGACCCGGACAGAATGCTAGCTTAGCAAGTTTTAATGTTTATGCTTTTCACAAGTGATTACCTGCTGGGTCAGGAAATTAAATGTGTGAAATAATAATCTTCTGCTCTTCCTGTTAGAATGAGATGGCCTTGTATACGTGTTACTTAGATATCACGCAGCTGTGTGAGAAAGTATAACAGAGAACAAAGACATACATTAAAAGACTGAAGCTGCCATTATATTCGAACTGATATGAAACCTTGAATAAGTAACTTTACAGAAAGACATTATGACTGACCAGCTGGATAGCAAGGCCGTATTGTATCTAGAGGAAAAGTTTTTTAAAACAAAGATTAAAAGAATAGAGGCTTGTAAGCTAAAGTGATATAGATGGCCTGTGACATATCACGTCAGTAAGGTGGGCATAGCTAAATATTAAACCTATATAAAATTGCGTGCTTCCTGTTTCATGTCAGACAAAATTCTGTACTTGTATGTTTTTTTGCCTCCTGGTGTACACTAGTAAACTTTTGAATCTGAACCTCCTGTGTATTGAATTCTGGTTTTTTATTTAACAGTTTGGTCCTTCAAGCCGGATTTCCCTTGGTAAGCTGCAGATCAGAGCGTATCGGTGGTTGAATACTGCGCAGGAGAAGTTACCGAAATGGTTCTTCTTGAGTGAAAAGACCTCCGACTGAATTGTCGTGTGTAAAGAGGCTGGCCACTTTCCGATCTGTGTCCGAAGAGCGGAATTTGAACGTTTTTCAAAACCAGGAGGCTCAGGTAGGAAGAATTTGCCTTTTTTCTGTTTTAGATCAGGGACTAGGTTACAGTATATTGTTGTCAAGATTTGTTTTGCAGATCAGGGACAAAAGGAAGTACTGTATATTTGGTCATAGATCAGGGTAACAGAATAAGGTAGACAGTTATTCTAGATAAACTGTAAACAGGAACTAAGAATTTGATATCACGTGATAAAAAAGGGTTACGTAACATTTTCTTTGGCATGGGTAATCAGTGCACTAAAACCTTGCGAGATCTGCCCCTAACCGAAGACGCAAAATACATGCAATTACAGCGTTCTGATAACGTTAGGTATTATATGAAATGGGTTAATAAATATGAATTTGATGGTAAACTAGATAAACCTTCACTAGTTAAACTCCTTAAACAGCTTAAATCTGATGCAGGAGGTCAGGCAAAAAAGCAACGCCAACTAGGCATTCCTCAAGCACACAGGTGGATTGAGGAAGCAAATCGTAGGGAACAGAAGCTTAAAAATTCAAAAACATTATTTTTAGACAAAGAGGATAATAACTTGGTAATAGCAACAGCTCCTCCTCCTCCTCCCTTACCCCCTCCCTTACCTTTTTCAGGATATGAAGCGAGTGGACAGGCTGGTCTGCCTCTGTGTTATCCTAAAGTTTCAGTAAGACCACAACCATTTTTTATAGATCCTATTGAGACTAGGTCCCAAACACGTAAAACACATAGGGACACAGAATCATACCAAATAGAGAGAAGTCTACAGGATGAGAGTAAGGAAGAAATATGCCCACTTATAGGAGTTCCAAATCCTCAGGCAGGACAGGAAGGGCAGGATCCAACACTCTTAGTATATAGACCATGGACACCGGAAGACATCCGAAAGGCTACTGAGGGAATCCCCCATCCGAAAGTTAATTTTACGAAATTTTTAGAAGATTTATAAGGCATGAGGTTAAGTTACCACTTGAATGGGGAAGAAGTAGAAAAAGTAGTGCGACAAATTATAGGTCCAGATTGGCACATGATTTGTGGCGCCTGGAATCCTCGTAATGCAGAGCTCAGACCACTCCCACATAGTGACGCCGAGTTAGACAATAGAGTGAAAGGTCTGACAGACCGAATCTCTGAGAAATGGAAACCTAGAGCAGACTGGACTTGCTTTAATCAATGCATACAACAGGAAAATGAGACAATAGATGGATACTATGCTAGATTATTAGAATGTTTTAATAATCATAGCGGTATGTCGGTTCCTGAGAACCAAATGAATGATTCCCCGTATGAACAACAATTAAAAAATGCATTTTTGAAAGGTTGCATTGCACCTATTAGTAGCTTCATTACGAGGCATATGATAGGTCATCGAACAGGGAGGCTACAAGCCTTACTCGAATACACTAGACATGCTGAGAGACATTTTAATAGTAAAAAGAAAAAGAAGGCGCAAGTCTTCACTGCTGAAGATGGAGCTAAAGTATTTGTATTACAGTCAGGTAAAAAGGGCAAGAAGAATGCCCAGGGAAACAAACAGTCTGACAAATGATCAGAAGATTTTGAAGAGAGGAAAAAGAGAGGTGAATGCTTCAAATGCGGGAAAAAAGGGCATCTAGCAAGGGATTGTAGGCAAAACAAGAAGGTAATTACAGAAGATAAAGGAGATGAGGACTGACTATATGATAGTGAGGATACATCAAGTGAAAGTCAGAAATCATCAGGAAAAGTTAATAAACAGAAAGCAAATGTAAATGTGATAGAAGGAGTAGAGGAAGTGCAAGTAGATATGGAGGATGAAGAAAGTGAAATTTTGGACTTAGCATTGTTGAGCTTAGAGCTCTACTTGGCAGATACGAAACCGGAAGTTACACTTCTGGTAGAGGGAAGGAAAGTCAAATTCCTGTGTGACTCAGGAGCATCACGGACTTTGATACACCCATCCAAGGTACCAGAACATTCAGAATCACCTGATTATATACTAGTAAAAGCTGCAAATGGACAGCTATACAGGGAACCACTTTTCCATGATATAGCAATAACTGACTCTGTTTCAGGTATGACCCAGAGAAGTAAAATAGTTGTGTCTGCAAAGTGTCCAGTAAACCTATTGGGCAGGGACCTTATGCAGATATTTGGCATAGCAGTAGTTCCAACTGTACAAGGTATGGAGGCACAGAGACAAATGGATACCTTTGTAGTGCAATCGGAGGGTGAAACCTTTTATTGGTACAGCCAGGACCTAGTCACGACTGGTCCAGGGGCAGTGACCGAGGAACTGATGAACGTAGCCATCAGTAAAGCCCGCTCCCTTGACACTGATCAACAGCATTTGTTACACTGTACTCTATATTACTGTACCACACCAGGACCTGATAGAGAGTATGAGCAAGAACTGTTTAGAAATCGTGCAACTAGATTGGTTTTGCGTACTTTGTACTGGGATACTGAGGGGAGCAGTGTAGTTAGCTGTTCATTACATCAAGAATTCTTTGCATTGTATAGATCAAATCGGTTGCCACATGTCAGCTTGACTAAAAACAAAAGTGTCAAATGGGCAGATTTAGGAGAAAAAGTAACAAGATGAGAGAAACAGACTGATTTAGAACTATCAGAACAAGGGATACAAAAGCAAAAACTGAATTGGTTGACACAGACACATCCAGCTGTACACTTGCAATCTAGCGAGGACAGCTGATTAGCATTTTTATTAGAAGAAGGAGAAAAGACCTTATGTGAAATTCCGACAACTCTCTGGTCAACAGGCAAGTCAGATGTAGGACTTATTCGAACACAGGACCAGTTACAATAACCCCAAATTCAGCTTTCAGACCACAGAAAAGACAATACCCTTTGAGAAAGGATGCAGAAATAGGAATTAAGCCTATAATAGCAGCATTACTCAAAGAAGGGGTACTAGTAGAATCTCCTGATTCACCATGTAATACACACCTATTTCCTGTTAAAAAAGCAAACAGGGAATGGTGGATGGTACAAGATTTACAAGCTGTAAATAATGCAGTAATACCTAGAGCACCTACGGTGCCAGATCCACATACTTTGTTAAATGATTTAGAACCGCAACAGAAGTACTTCTCTGTGGTAGATATTAGCAATGCTTTCTTTTCAATACCTATACATCCTGATAGTCAATATTGGTTTGCATTTACATTTCAGGGTAAAAGGTATACGTATACTCGACTACCGCAGGGATATTGTGAGAGCCCAACAATTTTTGCACAAGAAATGGCTAGCAACCTGGCAGGATTTACCCCACCAGGGGGTAGTCAAATTCTACTTTATGTAGATGACATCTTGCTAGCAGCCCCCACCCAGCAACAGTGCAGGGAGGATACAGTAGCATTATTGAAATTTTTAGCAATACAAGGACACAAAGTAAACAAAAATAACTTACAACTTTGGAGAAAACAAGTTAGATACTTGGGATATGTAATATCCAATGAAGGTAGAATACTAGATGAGGAAAGAAAAACAGCAATTTTGCAAGCACCCAAACCAACAACCAAGAAAGAAATGATGTCTTTCTTAGGTACAACAAATTTTTGTCGGAGCTGGATACCAAATTATGCTTTGAAATCTGCTCCACTGACTGATTTGATATATAAGACACCAATGGCAGCACGAGATATTTTACAATGGACAACTGAAGCGGAAACGGCTTTCTGCAGGTTGAAGCAGTTGATAGCTTCTTCATTAGTTTTAGGACTTCCAAATTATCACAAACGGTTCTTTCAGACCGTAGATTGTAAGCAAGGATATATGACGTCAGTATTGACGCAACAACATATGGACAAGCAACGCCCCATAGCCTACTATTCATCACAGTTAGACCCAGTGGCGCGATCTTTGCCTCACTGTGTACGAGCAGTAGTTGCAGCCGCAATGGCAGTGCAGGCTTCGGCCTCAGTGGTGTTATTTCACCCTCTCACATTGAGAGTGCCTCATGCAGTTGCAATCATTTTACTGCAAGAGAAAATGGCATACCTTTCTCCTGCTAGACATCTTTCATGTATGACTATACTGCTGAGCCAACCTCATATGACAATTGAACGATGTACGACATTGAATCCATCAACATTACTTCCAACTCCTGTGGAGGGCACACCACACAGCTGCCTGCAGGAAATTGAACAGTTAGCTTTACCTAGACAAGATCTTACAGATATGCCCTTGGATAATGCCGAGGTGACATATTACGTGGACGGCTCATGCAGAAGGGGTCCTACAGGGAAGAACCTGGTGGGATATGCAGTAGTTACAGACAGTGAAATTTTAGAAGCTCAATCCTTACCACACAACTTATCTGCACAAGCAGCAGAGTTGATAGCTTTGACGAGAGCATTTACTTTAGCAAAAAACAAGTGTGTAAACATATATACTGACAGTCAGTATGCTTTTTCTACAGTACATGTATTTGCACAACAATGGAAAAATAGAGGAATGATAACATCCAGTGGAAAACCTATTAATCATGCGCAATTTATTTTGGAGTTATTAGAATCTATTCAGTTACCTACCAAAGTAGCTATTTGTAAATGTGTAGCTCATACAAAACAACAAGATAAGATTTTGAAAGGCAATGCACGAGCTGATGCAGCTGCAAAGCAAGCAGCTTCAGACTCAGAAACTTTACTTTTAAATGAGGAATTACAACCCTCTGAGATTTTAGATTTAGACATGTTAAAAACAATGCAGACGCTTACTACAAAAGCAGAAAAACAAAAATGGGTAAAACGAGGTGCAATTCTTGAGAATGGACTGTACATTTCCAAAGAAAGAAAACCGATATCGCCGTCTAATTTATTTAGATATGCAGCTTTGTTGAGCCATGGGCAGTACCATGTCTCAACAGGGGGGATGGTACAGTTAGTAAATCGAATATTCCAAACATACGGATACACAAACTACACAAAAAAATTTTGTGCAGCTTGTCATACTTGTAACAAGCATCATGCACAAGGAGCATTTAAAACCAAGCAAGGAAGTTTTCCTATACCACCATACCCATTCCATACTATCTATATGGATTTCATAGAATTGAATAAATGTGTAGGGAAGAAGTTTTGTTTAGTTATTGTAGACATGTTTTCTAAATGGGTAGAAGCTTTTCCAACCAAAACCCCGGATGCAGCAACAGTGGCGAAAGCCCTGATAAAAGAAGTAATCCCTAGATTTGGCATTCCGGAGAGGATTTATAGCGACAATGGCACACATTTTGCGAATCAGACGATTCACCAGCTTGGGAGATTTTTTGGTATCTCCTTGAAGAACCATTGTGCTTACCACTCACAGTCAGCAGGACTGGTGGAAAGGTACAATGGTACCCTAAAGAACAAGTTAAGGAAGCTAGTAGAAGAGACCCAAAAGAATTGGATATACTGTCTGCCTTTAGCATTGCTGAGTATGAGAACAGTTCCAAATGCAAAGGGTTTGACTCCCTTTGAAATGATTTTTGGGAGAGCATACTATGTGCCTCAGTGGAAAGCTCTCATGCCTGCAGAACAAGAGGCTGACAGTTCGTTAGCAGAGTATATGAAGAAATTGTTAATGAATAAGTCTGTTTTGCAGTTTAACTCTCTTTCAGATAAGGAACAGACCAGACTGGTGGAAGCAGTCGTGGGCCCTGGAAGTTGGGTGCGGCTTAAAGTGACGAAAAGGAAAAACTGGGTGAGTCCAAAGTGGAAAGGTCCGTACCAGGTTTTGTTGGCAACACCTACTGCAGTTAGAGTGGCCGAGAGGACGTCCTGGGTTCATTTAACACATTGTAAACTGGTAAAGAACTTTCAACTTGATAAAAACTTTGTGACTGATACACAACCAGACCAAGATGGCCAAAAACAAAGCGAATAGAAGTTGAGATCAACCCCAGAGATGTTGCATAATCATTTTGTTGTGTGTACATTTATTAACTGTAATTGTGACAATTTTCCTCTTGCTGTGGTTTATCCTACACACAACCACACAAGTGAAAGTGGGAAGGCGTGATGAAACATCTATAGACTGGCATCCAAATTTTAACACATACCTGGCCATGAAATGTGTGTATGCAGAGACTATGAACATTTCAAATTGCTGGGTTTGTACAGCTATACCAACAGCATATGGAGGACTGGTAATGTCCGCTGTCCCTTTGGGGATAAATGAGACTTGGGAGAATTTACTTTTCAACACAGGAACTGTGAGATCACAGGACAAAATAGCTTTATTTTTACCTGTCACACAAAAAGGAGTTGTATGTTTCTATAAAAATGACACTCTCCAGGTGGGCTGGAGCAATTGCAATATAACCATATCTTACCGATGTTATATTAAGAATAGTAATGGCAATACTTTTTGCAATACTAATTATGACTCGTATTTAAACTCATTGAAAACAAGTATGAGTGACATTCAAAAAAATCCAATTTTGTTTAAACAGTTGTCAGTTATAGATCAAAAAATGTTTCATGCAGGGCTGATGCATATTAGTACTAAAGTAGAAAACTGTTATTTTATTTGTGGGAAAAAGGCATATAAATGGTTACCTGAGAATTGGTCCGGCAGTTGTTTTTTGGGTTACTTGGTTCCGGCAATAAGACATACTGCAGAATTACCTTTGGGTAAGATACGAAACGTAAGGGAAACAGCTCAAAAATCTGAAGGTCCAGTCAAGAAACCTGTGAATCCAGTTGGGAAAATCAAAGCTGGTTGGAAAGACCATAATTCAGTAAAAGACAAAAGCAAATTGACTCATATGGACTTGAGTGACAGTGTTATATCCTGGGCAGGAATACTCCCAGCTTATGGAGCAGTCAAATCGATCTGGGAGCTGAGGAAGTTGTCGAAACTTCTCGAAGTAATGAGTAATGCAACTTTTTCCTCCCTAGAATTGGTGACTGATGAACTGAACGCAATGAGAACTGTTGTGCTACAAAATCGGATGGCTCTTGACTTCACCCTAGCGGTGAGAGGTGGTATGTGCGTGCTTATCAAAGAAGAATGCTGTGTTTTTATCCCTGACAATCGCCACGAGATAAATAATCACCTAGAGGTAATTCAGCAAGTATCAGCCATGACTGAACCAGGCCCAAACCCACTGATGGACTTTTTCCAGAATTTGTTTGGGGGTGGGATTCCATCCTAATGAACATTCTAATTGCTATTTGTGTGGGTATACTCCTAATAGGAGCATGTGTTTGCTGTGGAATTCCCTGCATGAAAAGATTAATCAAAGATTTTGTTGATGTATCTGTTACTGAAACTTTCTATCAAGATATTGAAATTGAAAGATTGATTTCAGATGACGCTTTTTCTGAAGTATAGATTAAATGACTCACCTAGCTGAAAATCCTGAGCGGAAAAGGCTAGGAGATGAAATGACACTACGCATACTTCAAAATAGAATAGAAAGTATTAATAGGGGGAAAATGTTAGAAAAATGTGTATTTGAATACATGAGAAATGCTAGTTTAAAAGCAAAGTAGTATATAATGCATTTTATTCTATTAATCATATAGTAGTAAAATTAATTCATGTCTAAATGTGAAGTAGTTTTGAAACTGCAGTGTGGCTTAAAGCAAAAGCTGATCCATGACCCTGACAGAATGCTAGCTTAGCAAGTTTTAATGTTTATGCTTTTCGCAAGTGATTATCTGCTGGGTCAGGAAATTAAATGTGTGAAATAATAATCTTCTGCTCTTCCTGTTAGAATGAGATGTCCTTGTATATGTGTTACTTAGATATCACGCAGCTGTGTGAGAAAGTATAACAGAGAACAAAGACATACATTAAAAGACTGAAGCTGCCATTGTATTCGAACTGATATGAAACCTTGAATAAGTAACTTTACAGAAAGACATTATGACTGACCAGCTGGATAGCAAGGCCGTATTGTATCTAGAGGAAACGTTTTTTAAAACATACTGCATCAGCAGATTAAAAGAATAGAGGCTTGTAAGCTAAAGTGATGTAGATGCCCTGTGACATATCACATCAGTAAGGTGGGCATAGCTAAATGTTAAACCTATATAAAATTGTGTGCTTCCTGTTTCATGTCAGACAAAATTCTGTACTTGTATGTTTTTTTGCCTCCTGGTGTACACTAGTAAACTTTTGAATCTGAACCTCCTGTGTATTGAATTCTGATTTTTTATTTAACAGTATGTGCGCCGTGCCTCAGGTCTTGAAAGGGAAAACAGCAGTAGTAAGGCAATCAAAGAGAACTACCATAGCTGGCAGGTGAAATGTATCAGAATCAGACAATTATACATGGAACAGCCTAGCACACTATTATAAACTACGCAAAAACCTTCCACACTGTTTTTCCCCACAAACTCTACACCACCGGTCTACACAGATGGGGGAAATTTTACCTGACAAAATTAGCAAAATGTTAGGGGCTGCTGTCACTCTCATACATCAATATATGCAAGAGGCTGAAGGTGGTGAGGATGTGAATGCTGACAACCAACCCACAGTGAGGAGAAGGAGAGGAGTGTACAGACCCAGGGTAACCTACCAGGGGCTACATGAGCTGGAGATAATGGAGCGCTATAGGGTGGACAGGAACATTCTACAGCAAATTGTTGAGTTGTGCTGGCCACGCCTCACACATACAGAACCAACAGTGGGGAACACATCCCAGTGGATACAAAGGTATGTGTAGGGTTAAGAATACTAGCCACAGGTACCTTCCAAAGGGCAACTGGTGATATCATGGGGATCTCACAGGCATCAGCATCTAGAGTACTCCACCAGATCCTGGATGCCATGTCAGCACATGCTGGTGAGCACATATATTTCCTCAACACCCATGAGGCGTTGACCAGCAATATGCGTCTCTTCCACCAAATAGCAGAATACCCTGAGGTAGTGGATGCTATAGACTGTACGTACATACACATCAAAGCACCATCTGGTGAGTGGGGTAGGGTCTACATAAACCACATGGGATTCCTTTTCATCAACGGCCAGGTCATATGTGATGCCCAGGACATTATCCTGAATGTGCATGCTGGCAGTCCTGGACGCTATCACTACTCCCACATCTGGCATATGACACAGCTGTGCCGGCCATTTGTCGGTGGGGACATCCCACAGTGTGGGATAATGGCTACACACTGGACTTGTGGCTGATGACGCCCATAAGAAATGCACACACACCTGAACAAGAACTATATAATGAAGCACACGCACAAACCACAATTATAATAGGGGGTATGTTTGAGATGCTCAGTTCACTGTTCTGTTGCCTGGACATATCTTGTAGAGCCTCTCTCCAGCTACATGTATGCAAATGTTCATAGTATGTGCCATGCTACACAATATGATCCAGTGGAAACTGCTGAAGCAGGAACAGCATAGGGCAAGGCCACACAGTCCCCACCATTGCCAAGGCCATCACAAGCACAGAGGGACTCGAAGGAGGAACTACCTGAGCCTGCCCATGTAGGCAGAAAGAGGCATGCCCAGTATGCCCAGGCCTTGGCAAAGAGACAACGCATAGCACATACACTGACATGGTAGAGACCCAGGGAATTACACCTCTCTCTGACTCACACATACAGTAAAAGGGATGCCAGACATGACACTACCTGTGCTTTACCATGAATAGGGAGTGTGCTATGTGCATCCGACATAGTCAGCCCTCCAGCACCGTCCTCAATACTGGCACAGCCACAAGGTAAGTCAGTCTTCCTATCCATTGCTGAATGGAGTAGTATGTTCTGATAGTTGTATCTATGGCATGGACGTGAGCCTGCTAGGAAAACGGGGTGGCTTAATGGGATGGCAGCAGATAGTGGACACCTATATGGGCAGCATGAAATCCATAACAAATACTGCTGTCAACATACTAGGCAGTACTAGACAAGGTGACAAATCCCACTGCAGTACATGTGGTGGCCCAAATTTGCGTCCATATGACACACACACATGCATGCCAGTGAGGCTCGCATACCCACCACCAGCCTCAGCCAGCAGGACAGGTGAATATGACCATAAAGAAAGGCTGGGCTAAGGCCTCCAATTGATGGCAATGGTTAACAGCCTCCCTCCAGACCTGCGCAGACAGACTACAACAGGTCTGGCAGTTGTATGTTAGTTCTGAAGGGTAAGAAGTCTGAAACTAAAATGTAGGTCAATAAAACCTAAGATCTGTACTCTACTGATCTGCCTCCAGTCTGCATGATAGGTCAGAATACAAAATGAAATGGAAGCCAACAGAGTACCTGAAATACCAGTACAGTCATAGCAAATGTTTAAAGTCATCAGTTGTGCCCGCCCCCAATACAGTAACATGTAAGTGTGAGGTGTAATAACAGCAGAGCACAGATTACCCGAGCTGGCCCAATCTACAGGATAGATTGTTGCATGTGTACAATATGCAGGGGTCTATGTGATAGGTTGTCATGTGTTCAATATTGTGTGCAAGTGGTCAGCATGTAGGCATGGAGGGTTGTGTCTCAGTGGCCTATGGGCAGTACTGTGGATGACAGGGCCATGTTATGACAACTCCAGTGCCAACCACAATGCTTTTCAGCAATACCTACGTCAGCAGTCATCCATACTCACTGTCCAGATGTCAATATCTGTCGCCATCTGAAAGATGAACATGCCATGAATGTGGGCCCATACATACACACAGTACACAGGTGGAAGTACACTGAACAGAGTGCACAAAATGTAACTGTCAGTTGCACACAACTTTGGAATTGTACATACAGGTTAGCAGCACATTAGTTGGCTGTGTAGTATGGAATACTGATGTAGTCTGGACATTCACTGGCAGACTACAAAAGGCACAGTTATGAAGTAATGAGAGACTGCCTATGTCCCTGCACAAGGCAGTATAAGGGGGATGTCCTGGGTATATCTGTGAGTCAGCTGCAAGTAGCTTCCATATCACACATGCACTCAGCTCACCCCACCATCAGCCATAGCTTTATCACAGGTCATATCCTTGCTGTTGGGAATGAGTATAGTATGACCCCACTTCTGTATGGGAATACCCACAGCATTCAGCATGCTGAAGAGGTGCCCTATGCAGGTGCGTCACTAGCTGTAAGCAGCACCCTGCCTGCATCCCAGACCAATGGGTCAATATGTACAGGAACTATTGCCATTAACACTTTGCACACTTACCTATCACCCCAAAGGAATCCACTGGCTCGCAGCCTGGGAATGTAGAAGTGACAGAATGCACTGGCCTGCTACAGATGGCCTGCATCACTACCAAATGGCCTACAGTTTTCTGTCAAAGGCCTGTGCCTCTATATGGTATCTCATTTGGTCCCAACTAACAAACTACCACAGTCAACAGAACACAAATGCAAGGCCATGTTGACAAATCCCAGTAGCTGTGGACCAATCCATAAATACTGCTGGGCTGAATTGCCAACTACAGGGATACTTCTCAGATATTGCAAGCATAATGTTAGGATGAGGCTAGAATAACAGAGTGGGGGGTGTAGATGCATGGATGTCATGGAGTGTGTGAAGTATGAAACTTTGATGTGTGCCCATACTACCACTGCCTGCAAACACAGTAATGGGTGGCTACAAACCTGCTCATAACCCACAATGTGAAGGGGAACTGACCAGATATACGGACCCTGCATCTGGGTAACTTGGGTGAATCTGAACAGCTGAGAGGTATGGCCAGAGCAGCATATGGCCATTTTGTTACATCAATAGATGTACAAGAAGAGGATCCTCAGCCACCATACTACCAAGGTGCTGGACCATTTTCACAAACCCATCAGCAAGTATCTGTAGTTACCCCTCCAGAATGGCAGGAGTGTGCAAGAATGTGTAGGCTGCGGACCACAATACTGGACTCAGCTTCATTCATCTTATATTTCCCAGTAAATAACTGTGAGCAAATAATTATATCTGTCAGTAGTCGATGACATAATACATCACAGTGTAAAACAGTACATATGTCTGAATATTTCTGTTAACACCAACCATGTAACACAAGCAACACAGATAGCAATAGTTACAGTATCCCCCTATCTGTCACCGATTGTTACTCCATATTGTCCATCTATCTACAGATATCCTGCAGAAACAGCTTGCTATCTGTAGGTTGAGAACACCAAACCCTTGACTGGAGTACAACCCTACCTGGAATGGATTCACATACTCAATACAGAAGGTCATAGTGGGCATGCTCCTACACTTAGAGAAATGAAGCCCATGTCTGACAACACAGTGGACTATACATATCTGTTATTTGCAGATGTCTGTGCACACACACCAAATTGTGCACCATTTATGCTTCACACACATCAGATAGGAAAACTCAGACATATCCAAGGCCAACACACTATAATATGCCAAACATACACACACAGATGTGGGAAAGAGAGAGACAGACAGTGACAGATAAAATTCCATTATGAGGCCTGTCCCACCCACTACACATCCAATTGGACAATATCACATGATGTGCTGATGTCAATCACTGTAGACATTCCTTTTGGTAGCTATATCGTGTCTGCGGTGCTTGTGATAACTGTGTAACACAATAGAAAAAAATCAGTATTCTTGTAGCAATTGTATACTCAGTCCTGTCAAATGTAAAGTTGTGTGTGACTATGTGTGTGTGTGTGTGTGTGTGTGTGTGTGTGTGTGTGTGTGTGTGTGTTTCCAGAGGAATGATTTATGGCCCATTCACACACACTGCTTTTCCCATTGCCCAAGTTAGCACTCCTGCTGATGTCAGTCACCTTGAAATAACCCTTTGGCCAAACCACACTCCTATAAGCTCTGTGGCACTTGCGATAACTGTGTGGTACTGTAGTGTAGCAAACTAGTTAGGTAGAAGTTCTAATCCCAAAATGGCAACTGTGATTGTGTGTGTAAGGGTGTGTGTGGGGAGATGAGTGATTTTGAGGCCATTCAAACTCACTACACCTGCCATTGCCCACTTTAGCATGCTTGTTGATGTCAGTCACCTTGAAATAACACTTTGGCCAAGCCTCAGCCATATAAGCTCTGTGGTGCTTGCAATAACTGTGTAATACCATAGTGTAGCAAACTAGTTAGATAGGAGTTCTAATCCTGATTCTGGCAACTGTGATAATGTGTGTGTTTGTGTGCGTCTTTTTTGACACCTGATTTTGTGGTCATTCACACTTACTACACTTCCTTTACCCCTCCTTTAGCTCTGCAGCTGATGTCACTAACCTTCAAAGATACCTTTGGGCATCTTTTCCAACGTATGAGCTCTGTGGTGCTTGTGATAACTGCATAATACCATAGAATAGCAAACTAGTTAGGTAAGAGTTCTAATCCTGGTCCTGGCAGCTGTGATAATGTGTGTGTGTTTTTTGTGAGAGTGTGTGCGTCTTGGTTGCCACCGGATTTTGTGGTCATTCACACTCTCTACACTTACTATACCCCTTTTTTAGCTCTGCAGCTGGTATCACTCGCCTTCAAAGATACCTATGGACAGCTCCTCAATATATAAGCTCTGTGGTGCTTGTGATAACTGTGTAATAACGTAGTGTAGCAAACTAGTTAGGTAGGAGTTCTAATCCTGGTCCTAGCAACTATGATAATGTGTGTGTTTGTGTGTGAGTCTTTGTTGACTCCTGACTTTAAAACTTCCAGCCACAGGTAAATTATGGGAACTGAGATGTTGGGCAGATTGTAACACTACTGATTTATTTATGTGGCTCACTGTGTTACGTTTCCATTTTTATGTGGGGAAAACTAATCAGTCTTTGAGAATAAGAATAAGGGACCGTGACTATTGCACTAGGAAATCTTTTACTTATACTACATTGGCCAAACACACATTAGAATATGGATCTGACCATAGGTTCCTTTTTCAAGTCCTTCCTGTCATGCATAAATTTAATAGATTAAGCCCCATTGTGTCTAATACTGAAAGTATTGAACTACAGTGGATTTTTAGACCTGCAGCACATAAACAATATGGCTTGAATGAACCTGTATCTGTCAAGCTCATATTGAAAATGAAGAAGCTAGGCAAGGGCTGATTTTTGTTCATGTCCCTTTAAGAGTTTTGGAGGAAAGTTTAATTGATTTTATTGTATATGTATATAAGGTGTTTACTTTCATCATTCCTTGTCTGATGAAGCAGTTTTGTTCAACCTTGAAAGCGCTTACCATTGTACAATAAAGGAGTTTTATACTTGGAATTACGTGATTGGATGTTGTGCATTCCTACAGTGTTACTCTGCTTTTGGATTCTTTTATATTTTATCTATAGACTGTCTTGCTTTGCCTGTTGGGAGATTTTTGGATACTGTTGGACAGCTTCTGTAACATGGCAGCAGGTAACATTGTTAATACTCTGAATGTAGATGGTTTGGAAGTTACAAGCAACAAGAGACTATTGACTTTTATGACTAGCCAGCTTAACCCTTTGCTTACTGGTGATCTCAGTGGAGATGCTTTAGATATTCCTAATCATTGTGATACTGGACCACAGGTTTGGGACATTAAATGAAACATAGAAAATGACATGTACCATTTTAAAACATTACAGTGCCAGAGGTTCCATTTAGATGCTTGTATCAGCTTGAATGTGATTCCTAAAGGTCTCCGAGTTTTGACGATGCCTACGTATGGAAATACCTATCCACAATTGTTGGTCCAGTGGCAATATATTAATTTGGAGACAAACAGATCATATTTGCATCTCCTAATTGATTTCTTTTCACCCATTGAGAATGAGCTTGTGGAGAAAGTCCAGCTCAACCAATGAGAACTGATAAATCTGGGAGAGAAAGCAGTGGAAATATATTTTAATGAACTATTTGACAAAATTAGTCAGTATGAGGGCCATCTCTTAGTTCAAAAAAAGAAGAAACTAAATTGAGATTTATATGAATTTGCTAACAACCATGTTTTTAGATGGCTGAGAGAATGGAACCCACAGCAGACTGATTCCACCAATCAGGCAGTTGCAAGATTGAATGCCTCACAATGATTGGATCCATCAGAAGGGAGACCACAGTCTGAAGTTACTGATGTGATGTCACCGGTACCTACCACTTCAGTTTACTTGACATGGTTGGGTGAACAGGTTCAGGATGAGACCAATACTAACTCTGTGACTACTTCTATGAATGTCTCTAATGCAAACAGTGTAGTTTGATGCAAGATAATTACTCCTACGAGGTGGGAACATAATTTTCTGCAGCTCCCTCTTCCATTTAGTCCAGTGAGACAGAATTCTGTCGAACAGGACTATCGACGTACATCTCAGAAATGGAAAGAGCCGCAAGTAACTTTTCTGAACCAAACTTTGAAAAAGATATGGAATTTGAGAGCTGTGGATTGATTTGGAATATCTCCAGGTACTCTCTTACACAATATGATAAGTCGCTGTTAAATCAAGGTTTAGGCTTTATTCCTTCTACAAAGTTTGACATTAGTCAAACACGTATTGAACTGAGACTCTTTGCATGTAATTTATGTTTAAAATTGATGTTTGATGACAATAATACTGTAATGCACAATTTCAACTTCAGGAAAACTAGTGACTTTGTACCGCCCATGCCCATCCATATAGATGTTTTTATTAGAGCATGTGAGAGAGACATTTACAATCTTTTTAAGTGAGAGTGAAACATTGAGATATCCTAATTTATCTAAGAATGAGTTGAGAGCTCTGACCGAATTGTCTGAAAATGCTGAGATTGTGATACGCCCCTCAGATAAAGGGGGACCGATTGTTATACTTGATACAGAGTAGTATTATGCTACTGTTATTGCTGTGCTTTCTGATAGATCTATGTATAAGGAAGTTCAGCTATGTGATATTGATAAAATGAAACAATGTGTAGATGCTGCGATAAGTGAGTGCTTTTATATGGGCTTATTTAAGAAACAGTTTTTTGAATATCTAACTGTGGATGAAGCGTTAATACCACAACTGTACGGTCTTCCTAAGATCCAGAAGCATGCTACTTTTCCTCCCTTTAGGCCGATTGTGGCTGGAAGTGGATGGTTGACTGAACCATTGCCCATTTATTTGGACACACAACTAAAGATAGTTCTGAATCAATATCCAATAGTATTGTGTGACACACAACATTTTTTAACTGATCTGTATGAATACATAAGAACACAGGGAGAATGTGATTTTGAATTATTGGCTATGCTGGATGTAACTTCACTATTTACATGTATACCCAATGAGGTTGGAATTTGTATGGTAAAAAATGCATTATGTAAAAGCAGACAGTTTTTGGATGATAGGATTGAATTTTTATGTATGCTTTTAGAATTAGTTCTGGAGTATAATGTATTTTTTTTTTGCAGACAAATGTTATTGGCAAACAGCTGGCATTGCTATGGGCACCAGCTGCACCAACTCTTATGCCAATATTGTTATGATGGAGTGGAACAGAATAATATTTTGAGTACATCTGAAGTGGTGTTTTTTTGCTGCATTGTAGATGACCTCTTCATTGGATGGAGAGGCAATGCACAAGAGTTTAATGGTATTCTTGAAAAATTAAATAATAGCAGTCGTTTTTTTGAAATTTACATCCAATGTATCTGCAAGTATGATAGAGTTTTTAGATGTTTCTATTATATTTAATGAAGGTAACCTTTCAACCAAAGTGTATAGAAAGCCGTGTTACACTCCTGCTTTCCTCCATCATACCAGCATGCATCCTGGTCATGTATTTTCCAATGTTATCGTGGGCAAGGGATGAGGGTGTCACAGCTATCATGTAAGGGATGTGATTTTAAAAATGAAAAGGAATACTTACAGGATGCTTTTATACAGAGAGCATATTCCTCATATGAAATTTCTAAAGCTTTTAATAAAATACAGGCTGAGTGTAGTGGGTAAGCTACACCATTTTTTTTCAGATAGGTCGCCTGCACATGTTGTATAAGGTGATTTTAATACTAAATACATGGCTGGGGATAGAATACCTATTGTGTTATCTTTTTTGAGTGATGTTGACAATATAAAAAAGGTGATTTTTGACAACTGGCAAATTTTGTTGGTTGATTCGAAAACTAGTGATATAGTGGGACATGAACCTAAGTTTGTCTTTAAAAATAAAAAAAAGTTTGAAGCAACTTTTGTGCTATCCTAAGTTTTACAAAGCACCTTTAGTGGCTACAAGAACACACAAGTGTAGTTCCTGTAATTTCTGTGAGTTTATTGATGAATCTAGGTTTTTTAAACATCCAGCCACTAGTAAATTATGGGAACTGAGATGTTGGGCAGATTGTAACGCTACTGATTTAATTTATGTGGCTCATTGTGTTACGTTTCCATTTTTATGTTGTGAAAACTAATCAGTCTTTGAGAATAAGAATAAGGGACCATGACTATTGCACTAGGAAATCTTTTACTTATAGTACATTGGCCAAACACACATTAGAATATGGATCTGACCATAGGTTCCTTTTTCAAGTCCTTCACATCATGCATAAATTTAATAGATTAGGCCCCATTGTGTCTAATACTGGAAGTATTGAACTACAGTGGGTTTTTAGACCTGCAGCACATAAACAATATGGCTTGAATGAATCTGTATCTGTCAAGCCCGTATTGAAAATGAAGAAGCTGGCGAGGGCTGATTTTTGTTCATGTCCCTTTAAGAGTTTTGGAGGGAATTTTAATTGAGTTTATTGTGTATGTATATAAGGTGTTTAGTTTCATCATTCCTTGTCTGATGAAGCGGTTTTGATCAACCATGAAAGCACTTACCATTGTACAATAAAGGAGTTTTATCCTTGGATTTACGTGTTTGGATGTTGTGCCTTCTTACAGTGTTACTCTGCTTTTGGGTTCTTTGATATTTTATCTACCTGACTTTGTGGTCATTTCCACTTATTACACTTCCCTTTCCCCTACTTTAGCTCTGCAATTTATGTCACTCACCATTAAAGATACCTTTGGACAGCTCTCCAACATATAAGCTCTGTGGCGCTTGCAATAACTGCATAATAGTTTGGTAGGAGTTCTAATCCTGGTCCTGATAATTTGTGTGTGAGTGTGTGAGTCTTTGTTGACACCTGATTTTGTGATCATTCACACTTACTACACTTTTCTTACCCCTCCTTTAGCTCTGCAGCTGATGTCACTCACCTTCAAAGATACCTTTGGAAAGCTCTCCAACATATAAGCTTCGTGGTGCTTGTGATAACTGCTTAACACTATAGTACACAAATACATAGCTAGGTAGGGGTCTGAAACTCTGTACTGGCAAGTGTGTGTGTGTGTGTGTGTGTGTGTGAGTGTGTGTGTGTGTGTGTGTGTGTGTGTGTGTGTGTGTGTGTGTGTGTGTGTGTGTGTGTGTGTGTGTGTTTGTCTTCAGTATCCTGTGTGGGTGTTGGGGTGATTGTGTAAATAACAGGATCCATTGCAGCATGGGTTTTGTTACATTTTCATATTGAGGACCCATAAGTCCCAATGTCACATTACAAGGCCAACAGTTGTCAAAAACCATAGAGGTTGTTGTAGACAATCCACAGCCATACATTTATATATAGGCAACCATTATAATACCCAGAGACTTCTCTCCACCCATGGATCATACAGAAAAACTCTTGGCTCTTTCTCTCTTCCTTTCTTTCTTTCCCTCTGCCTTTCTCCCCCTCTCTGGTAGATATGGAAAAATATATCTGTTTGCATAGGAGAACACCTGTGGTATCACTCCTATAGCCAATTGCATGGAAACATACTCCTATAAGTAAGCACTGCAAGTGGGTGTTGTCCTTTCCCCTTCACTGTGAGCAGGACTTCATGTGGGTGTGTGACAAACAGCATCACCGAGGGTAGTTGGAAATACCTCTTACAACAAACACTGTGGAGACAGGCCAACAAACTGGAGGAGAATGTTCCAGACATGGGGACAGAATGTAAGTATTGCTGTTCTACATTTGAAGTAATGTTGGATTAATAGGGTTTGTGTGGATATGGCTGTTCTACATGATTTAAAGTCTGGCATGACAGTGTTATGTGGTTGAGAAAACTCTCACCTGTAGGGATGTCTGCAGACTGGCCAGAGTTTGGAGTCTAAGATTTGGTGTGTTTCTCACACATTTTCTGTCTTTATAAATTCAGTAGCATACTCTGATGATTGTACTCAGTAAATGGTAACATCCATGTGTGTTACTGACTTCATATCCCTGAGAAGAGATATGTCACAACAAACCTTGTTACACCAGTGATGTTCTCAGTTTATAACTGCAATATGTCAGTATTGGCCCTGTGTTTGTGCCTTTGTCCCCCAAGGCTGTCACCCTTTGTTCATATGTTATGCAGTAAGAGGTGGATATGTACAGTATACCATTATTTATTGACATAATTTCTGATATCAAGCCAATGATATATCAGACTGCCAGATATGTAATGTATAGGAGGCCTAATATTTGATGACAAAACCTGAACATTCTGTTGTAGTCTGTACAGTAGTGAGGTCTGTGTACCTAGGGTGATCGTTGACAGAGTGTTTGTATTATGTAGCAGTGTATTGTGATCATGTTATTTGGCCTGTGTACAGACTGGAGTAGATGTCATTGTTCTTGGTCCCATTCTATCTGATGTTGCATGCTGCTCCAGTTTTTGATACCCTATCAGCCTATATGTTTGTAGGACCAGACTGAGACATGTCCCATACCACAGTCAGGCATTAGACTACACTGTGAATTGGGCCAGTATATGTAGGGATAGAGTGCGAGTTGCAAACATGATAATGACTTGTTCACACAGGCCACAGACTGTACTACTGCTTAGTTATTATGTGACTGTGCTGAGACTGGTTGTAGGTGTGCACTTTCACACTGTTGTCTGTTACTCCATGCTGTTACACACCTGTAGTGCCTGCTATACTTGCAATTACATGTGCATTCCCCCATAGGTAAATTGGGTTACTATTTTTGCAGTCTGCCTGTAGTGTAGACAGTGTTTGGTGATATGTAATAACTTGAAGGACAGCAGCAAGAAGAAATCCACAACTGGCCACAGCACAAACACAGGTTTAATAAAAAAAACTCTAGCCCCTTAGCTTACAGCCTTCCAAGAGTTATACAAAACACACAGCTTTACACAGACTTTATATAACACCATTCATCAATTAATTATTCAATTACATAGTAATTGTTTACAATTAATCTCTAAATTTAAGCCTACGGGTACCATAGTATTGAACTTTAAAATATAAACAGATTCTTTACCCAGAAGTTTGTCCTTAATAACACATATTTCACCAATTTTCATAAACACTTGCTCTAAAACAGATGCTTTTATCAAAGAATGATCAACATTATGAACTGTTTTGAAATGCATTGCAACATTACTTTCTATGTTACCATTCTTTATATTTTTTATATGTTCCTGTATTCTTACCTTAAATTTCCTTTTGCTTTCTCCTATATAAAATAAATTACAAGGGCAGCTGAGAGCATATATTATCCCTTCACTGTTACATGAAAAGCTACCACCAGGAGAAAACCTAATACCATTTATTTTCTTAAAATTTGTAACACAGAAACATTTAGAGCAACCACCACAAGGGTGAGTGCCCCTCATGGCAGGAATTATGTGCAGTGTCTCATTAGGCATAGAGAAATAGCTACAAACCAAAAAATCTTTCAAACTTTTTCCTTTTTTGTAGGAAACACAAGGGCTATTTTGCTATTATTCTCTCTAATTCCATGTCCTGAATAAAAATTTCCAACAGCTATATAATATTTTATTAATCCTATTGCTCAGACTACTATACACTAAAACAAAATATATCTGATTTTTGCAAGATTCAATACGATTCCTTTCTCTATGCATGACATTTTGAGACTGATTTAACTCCAGTCTAAATGCTACAACTCTTTGTAAAGACTTCTTAACTACATTGTAGTTATAACCCCTATTAATAAACATGTAAAAAGTATATCTACACTCTCTTACAAAACCCCCCAATCACTACAAATTCTGTGCATTCGATGAAACTCCCCATAAGGTAGGGCTTCTGGCAAATGTTGGGGATGAAAACTAGCCCCATGCAAAAAATGGAAATTATCTGCAAATTTTTTATGTACTGATGTCTTAATGCCCCCACCATTAACACCCTCTAGAACTAAATCAAGGAAATGAACCATGCTACCACACTGTATGTCATCAAATTTCACACCATAAACATTTTGTTCTAAATCCAACCAAAAATTCATGACATTATGCCTACCACCTTTACAAACAAAAATTAAACAATCTATGTATCTGTAATAGGCAAAAACATTATTTTCACAAACTCATGCTTATACAAATATTCAAGCTCAAAAAGTGTAGGGTTACCACCTGTCCCACTTTGCGAGGGACAGCCCTCTTTGGGCAGTTGCGTCCTGCAAAAAAATTGAAAAAATGGCAAATGTCCTGAGATTTTGGGGCTTCGCCCTCATGACCAAAATATGCCAACTGTGGGGAAATCCAGAATTACTCACACCTATGCATGGGTTATCGCTTAATTATCCAGTATGAACATTCTATCCCTGAAAGTTCTTATTCCTTTTTCTGTTCTGTTGCCACTCTGGTCATCTCCCTGTCTACGAAAATTTTGCATGGCTTTCAGACACTGAGCATTGGGAAGAGTTGGATATGTAGATTCTTCACTGTCTCACCCACTTGTTAATTCATCAGAAGAAGCAAAAGTTAGTGAATGTGAACGTTTTAAACACCCATTTGAATGATAATTTTTCTTGTTCCTTCTTTCATTAGTTTTCCAAAGAAAAGCACACTTATTCTCATAATCACGAGAATCCCTCTTGATTTTTCTTCTCTTTCTCTCAATCAAGAGATATGTCACAGCAAACCCTGTTACACCAGCAATGTTCTCAGTTTATAACTGCAATATGTCAATATTGGCTCTGTGTTTGTGTATCTGCCCCCCAAGTCTGTCACCCTTTCTTCATATGTCATGCAGTAAGAGGTGGATATGTAAAGTATACCATTATTTACTGAGATAATTCCTGATGTCAAGCCAGTGATATATCAGACTGCCAGACATGTAATGTATAGGAGGCCTTATATCTGAGGACAAATCCTGGACATTCTGTTGTAGTCTGTACAGTAGTGAGGTCTGTGTACTTATGGTGATTGTTGACAGAGTGTTTGTATTATGTAGCAGTGTATTGTGATCATGTTATTTGGCCTGTGTACAGACTGGGGTAGATACCATTGTTATTGGTCCTGTTCTATCTGACGCTGCATGCTGCTCCAGTTTTTGATACCCTATCAGCCTATATGTTTGTTGGGCCAGACTGAGACATGTCCTATACCACAGTCAGGCATCAGACTACACTGTGAATTGGGCCAGTATATGTAGGGATAGTGTGTGAGTGGCAAACATGATGATGACTTTTGTTCACACAGGCCACAGACTGTACTATTGCTTAGTCATTATGTGACTGTGTTGAGATTGGTTGTGGTTATGCACTTTCACACTGTTGTCTGTTACTCCATGCTGTTACACGCATGTAGTGCCTGCTATATTTGCAATTACATGTGCATTTCCTCATAGGTAAACTGGGTTAGTGTTGTGTCAGTCTGCCTGTAGTGTAGACAGTGCTTGGTGATATCCCTAGCAGCTTAGTGTATTTACCCTAGTGTGATGTTATGTCCAGATATTTGTCAGATTTATTGTTGCCTGGCCACCATACATGTGTATTTCTGACAAAGGAGTGGGCTGGTGTGAAGATGTATGTCACTAACTAGTGTGAAGTATGTGGCTTGGCACCTCTGTTCCTCCACTTAATATGTGTTAGGACAGACAGGAGGGTGTAAATGCATCAAATGTGTGAGGTTATCTACTCCAGTATTTGGGATATATCCCCATTTTCATGGCTGTACACATCCCCTTTGTCAGGCTTGGTCCACAAGTCATGCACTAAGGAGTTCTGTGTATATCTTTGTACTGACCAAATTGTTCCAGACTGTCCATGTTTATTGGTCATATTTCTGCTGTATTCCACGGGATCATTACTGTGATTTGTGTGGTACTTCACTATGATGATTTTATGATGTCTGTCAGTAACTGATGGTGTGCATGTCAGTTTCAGAAGAGGCTTCCTACACAACATGCCTGTTGACACAACCCTCTTACTGTAGCAACATTCCACATTTATAACTGCAGTACTTACATTATGTTCCCTTGCACTAAGAGGTTAAGGGTGCTGAGGTATGACTCTACTTCACGTTATGGGTATATATATATATATATATATATATATATATATATATACATACATATATTTATATATATATATATATATATATATATATATATATATATATGTAAATACATAGATATATGTATATATATATATATATATATATATATATATATATATATAGCCTTGTTATGTGTAAACATGACTGTTGCATATATCTTCTCACATGTATCCCACCATATTTATCTGATATATGTATATTTAGATATAAAAACATGACTGATTCAACACTATTTTCACTAACAAGTAGTAAACAATTGTAGTAGTCAAGCAGTTGTTCACTACTATTCAGTATGTGTACTGAATGATATATTTGAAAAAGCAACAAACATTTTTACAGCTAATATGGCTTAGTGGTTAAGTGTTGTGACTGTAGTCTAGACGGTCCTAGATTCAAGACCTGCAAGGGTTGTTTATTTTGTTGCTAGGCAGAACAAGGACTGTTGGAGTGGTTAAGGCAGTTTTGAGCAGCTTTAAGTGGGTTTACATGGGTTTGCACAATAGTAAGCAGTGCTAATGTATGGTTAAATGAAAAGGTGCTTACACCATGTAGGCTTCACTTACCAAAGCGCAAATATGTTTAGCATTTACATTTAAGAAATGCTTACACCTGCTAACCATAGCTCAGCCCTGGTAACCAGAGATCACATTCCTGTCTGATAAAATGGCAGGGTAATGACATCTTTAATAAGTGTATTTAATTCCATGTACATAACTTGTTTCTTTGTGCTGTCATTACAGTAGCAAGGGGTGGGAGTACACTATATGGGACACCTGACTTTACATGGCTAGTACCACATTCTTTTCTCTTTGCATGTGTTTCATACATGGGTAGTATCCCAGGTTATATGTAGTCACACTTGCATGTATTGTATCATTATGTTACTACTTTTAACAGTGCTTTTCCCAGCAAGAGTAAATTGCAGATTGTAGTACTGGAACCATACACCCCTGCATGCAAAGCTGGACTCTGAGTACTGACTATCATGTTCTTGGTGTGTGAGCTGTATGTTTTTAAGTATCGCCTATTGGATATTGATCCGATATGTTGATATTAACTGCAGACTACTATGTGTTTAGGACATCTCATTGAGGACTGCTGTCATGTATAATGGCATACCTATCAGTGTCAGATGTCTATCTGTCAAAACATTCATCCTAATGCATATCCTGTTTGCTAGCTAATTTCTGTCTGTCCTCTGTACAGATGTGCAGATGTCAGGTATCCATCTTGGCTGCTTAGAGACAATCTCTGATTGACTGAGACATACATGTCTGCCCAGCTGTGTTATGAATGCCACAGCTAGAATCCCACCCTGTATGCACCACATGCCATGGATACCTCCACCAGTCTACCACAGTTAATGGAACATGCTTGTGTACAGGTTTTCAACCTCAACACTGGCCATGTTATGCAATATATGTTGCATACATGTAAATTGGAGCACCTCACTGGCCCTCTGCAAAAGAAAACCAGATGTTTGGATATTGAATTTAACTGTCATTCTAGGGATCACTCAAGTGGCATCGGTTGATAGATGGCCTGCTGACAAATGTCAGGTGGGATAATATCAGTGTACCCACTTGCCCTACTCTTCTCATCTCTCCATGGACATTAGTCTGGTACACTCCTAGGAACAGCTGCACCTATGTATCTCAGTACTTACAAATGGGTCAGTGTGCATTACCAAGAATAACAGTGTATGTGTGTTTGTAAACTTGTTGAAAATACTGTGAGGGCCTTCTCACCCACTACACCCACCATTGCTATACTTAGAAATGGCTGCTGTTGTAATTGATGGTAAATGTACTTTGTTACACTCTTCACCCTATGGGCTACCTGAAGCTTGCAGTACCAGCGCATAACACCATTCTACAAGTAGATAGATAGGCATGGGTTACCCTCTCAGTCATGGCAAATGTCAGTGTGTGTGTGTGTGTGTGTGTGTGTGTGTGTGTGTGTGTGTGTGTGTGTGTGTGTGTGTGTGTGTGTGTGTGTGTGTATATGAGTGTATGTGTGTGTAATGCTGTGTGAGTGTGCATATTTGTAGGAGACAGCATTCTGAGGCCACATACTCCAGATATAATAAGCCTTGCCATACATTATAAGGGATAGTGATGTTGCTGACATTAGGAGAGCCATGACAAACCCTCACCCTACTGTGTGGCATGTGCAATCAATGCATATCCCTGTAGTAGCACTGAGTAGCTAGACAAGGGTTTGTATTGCATTCCTGGTCAATGTGTGATTGTGGGTATGTCAGAGCATTAACATGGGTTTCAGTGAGTACAATATCAAAAGTGGGGTGTGGATGCTGTGTATACTGTCTTAACACCATGGTACCCCCAGTACATGTCCCAAGGTCCACTGTATGAGGACCGCTGTCATCATCAACCATACAGGTAACTGATTACACTATCCAGCCCAATGATGTATGTGCTGTGTGCAAAAACTCTGTAACAGTATGGACTCACTGACAAGGTAGTGAGCACTGCTAAACCCAGGTCTGTCAAATGTGTCTATGACTGTATGTGTTTGTCAATGTGCATATGACATAATGTCATAGTATGTATTGTTCATTAACACCTAGTGCATCCTTCATTACCATACTGTACAAGCCAAAAAGATATTTTATTGAAGACAAAAGCTCAAATCAAATAAACTGTGAAGCGCTTTTCGTTTGATCTATGTCAAATATCTTTAGACAAACAGCAGCAATGATGTCATTTCCTTATATAATTTCAAATTGTCAGCTGATAAACAATCTAATCATGAAATTTCCTTTTCACATATTGGTTATCAGTAATACGCCATCTACTGGTTGGTTACCAAAATAACTGGATGTTTTTACAAAATTCATTAAAAAGAGCACAAACATTCATTTAACAAAATTCTAATAATAATATTCTGAAAAAATTAGCATGATTATGCCATCAAAAAAAGCATTAAACATAATGCTTTAGCCAAGCATATAAAAGAATTTCCTTCTCATTCTTTCGGTTTTGCCATTATAGATCATGTTACTATTAGTGATAGGTCTGCTTGGACAGTTTTATTAGAATTGAAAGAATTAAGATGGCAAAAATTGACACAATCTGATACATGGCCAGGTCTCAATGAGAGAACATCTATCACTCCAGTATTAAAACTTAAAGCGTTGCACAGGGGAAAGATACATTAATATATTAATATTAATATTTAGAATTATGCTCTACAAGTTTGCAATGTTTGATGCACAGTGTTGTGTGTAATTAGATTTTTTTAATAATGCTTATATAACATTTTTAAAAAAATAGATTTTTAATATATTTTATATACATTTTTTCAGAATATTATTATTAGAATTTTGTTAAATGAATTTTTGTGCTCTTTTTAATGAATTTTGTAAAAAACATCCAGTTATTTTGGTAACCAACCAGTAGATGGCGCATTACTGATAACCAATATGTGAAAAGGAAATGACATCATTAGATTGTTTATCAGCTGACAATTTGAAATTATATAAGGAAATGACATCATTGCTGCTGTTTGTCTGAAGAAGTTTGACATAGATCAAACGAAAAGCGTTTCACAGTTTATTTGATTTGAGCTTTTGTCTTCAATAAAATATCTTTTTGGCTTCTGCATAGTGGTTTGGTGGCTACTCCTGGATATTTTCTTCAGTTTGTTATCATTTATTTTCCAACGTCTGTTGCATCTCAGCAGGAGGGAGCCGTACAGCCCATGGGTTCGCAGGATGGCCTTGAGCAGTCTATTAATAACTTAACTGCTTTAATTCTACAGTTAACACATCGAGTGGACAATTTGCAAAACAAAGTTCATACCATTATTTCCCCTCGTCTTGTTCAAGAGGGTGCACCAGTAGACCTTGTTGGCAGCAGCGGTGATTTTCATAATACACCAGTTTGTTTGAAAGAGAACAAACGAGGCGGTACACCTGAACTAGCTTCACATTCAGGTTTTCAGCTTGAACATCAAGAACTCCTGTGTGGGTCTGTTCATAGCGACCCTAATGGAAAGCGGAAAAATCAAAGTTTACCTATTTTACACGAGTGGCTAAAATC
The DNA here is from genome assembly GCF_019279795.1 of Protopterus annectens. Classification (NCBI taxonomy): domain Eukaryota; kingdom Metazoa; phylum Chordata; order Ceratodontiformes; family Protopteridae; genus Protopterus; species Protopterus annectens. Next base: position 616,395,125 of record NC_056728.1, on the reverse strand, counting down.
TTCATTTGCATTCAATGGAACTCCCACGTCCAAAGATACTACATCTGAATCTTTGTTAAACACATACGATTTAAAGCTTGCTAGATGTCGCAAACTTCAGCTCGAAAATTCATATTTGAAAGAGTGCTTGAAAAATAACATCATTCCAAAGGGACTTCGATTTTGGAGATATCCTATGGGGGTAGTCAATAATTCTTCTATGCATACAGAATTATTGCAATTATTCGACAAAAGCGGTAAGGAACTTTTGCTCATAATGATAAAATACAATGAGCTTGAAATTGATACTTTGGTTAAAGACTTGGACATTTTAGACAATAATATAAGACAAGATAAGCATTTTGAAAATGTAAAATATGAAATGACATGAATTTATAATTCCATAGACCAATATATGGCTAGGTTGAAGCAAACTAAAATAGAAAAATTACAAAGAGACCTTAAACAATATGCTAATGGGGTAGCTTACCCTAAACCTTCCGTGCCTCAAAATAGATGCACACCTAGCCATAATGGTCAACGTGCACTTAATAATAATGATGATTTTGGTTCTAATGGACACATGATGTCCTTACCACAACATGATTTTCCTGAAATTAGAAGGTCCAAAAGACTAAAGAATAAGTCAGTCAGTTCTTATGCTGACGCAGCGGGGTATATGAGAGCCAGACCAAAGAGCAAAGAATGGAGGACTTAAGTCCTATAGTGTCTGGTGTGGACAATCATGTATGTGATGATTTTAATTGTGAAAATGATGATATGGACGCATGTTCAAACCATTCAAACCACATTTGTTTTAATACATCTGGTGATTTTGCTGTATACAATTTTTCAGATTGTGAGATTGATGTGAATGTAGCTATTTTTTTGTCAAAAGGTATTTCTTTTGTGCCAACAGCTAAATTTAATTTTACTGATTTTATCATTGATTTAAAGTTATTTTTACGTAAATTAAACTTTAGTTTATTATACCAAGATAATTTACAGAATAATGTTTCTAAGTTTCATATAAGTAGCACTTTCAACCCACCTTTGCACCCCAACTTAGTTTTGTTTGAGAAGGTTTGTCAACATGAATTACTTAATTATAAGAACATGGTTTCTCACATTGATGTTGAATCTAATTTATCTGAAACTGAACTTTCTGCACTACATAATTTGAAAACACACAAAGTAAGAGTTATGAAACCGGACAAAGGTGGGGGGGGGCTGTTATAATGAATCAACATTCATATAATGAAAAATTATGTAATATTTTAAATACAGAAACATATGTTAAGGTTTCTTTGAATGAATTAAACAAGGCTTACAATAGGCTATATTCACAGTTAAACGACATTTTTTTAGAGAGGAGAATTACCATAGAGCAATATAATTATTTACGTGTCATTACACCAAGAATTCCGGTTTTCTTCGGAATACCAAAGATACATAAAAACAGCCTGGATCCTCCAATAAGACCTCTTATTGATGGACGTCAGTCAATTACATCAGCTAGTGCGCAATTTGTTGATTATGAACTTAAAAAAATCATCCAGAAATTTGCACATATTTGTAAAGACTCATGGTCTTTTTTAGAAAAAGTAAATGAAGTAGAATATTGCACTAGTGAAATTTTGGTCACAGTTGACGTAAAAGATTTATACACAGTTATTCCCCAAGATATTGGTCTTGAATGGGTAAGTGAAATTTTACTTGAACAAAAAATTGACAATACATTAACTAATTTAATTATGGAACTACTTGAACTTGTTTTGAGCCACAATTTCTTTACCCATGATGGCCATTATTATCTCCAAAAAAGTGGTATTGCCATGGGCTCCCCTTGTGGGGGTGCTTATGCCAACATTGTGATGATCTTTTGGGAGAAGACATATGTCTTTTCTAGTATTTACAACAAGTTCATCAGATTTTATCAGAGGTTCCGAGACGACATTTGTATCTTTTGGAAAGGTAGTTTAGATTCTTTGAATGAATTCTTGGTACACATTAATAGTACTACTACATTTTTAAAATTTACTTATGAAGTAACATTTGATTTTTTGAATTATTTGGATGTCCATCTGGTCAAAAATGAGTTTGATAAATGTTACATGGCAACCATTTATAGGAAAAAACTTACAGTAACTCTTTTCTGCATTACACAAGTTGTCATCCTTTTCAACAAAGGAAGGCAGTGGTAAAAGGTCAACTTGTAAGAGCAGCTCGCATGATAACTACATTCACGGAATTTCTAGCTGAATGTCACAATCTGCGATGTATGTTTTTGAGCAGGGGATACCCAAATGATTTACTTGATGTAGTGACTCAGGAAGTTGTTACTAAATGTCAAATTGGATTTTATAAACCCATATTGAACAAGCCCATGGTCAACCTGGCAGATTCACATGATGAGCATACTACTATTACAAGAACAACTTTTCAACAAAACAACATATTCATGAAATCTTTTATTACCACATTCACTTACGATCACAGTCTTATAAAAGATGTTTTGATTCGTAATTGGAGCATTGTTATGGAAGTCAACTTGTGTCGTAACATGTTGCCCAACACAGTGAACGTGGTATATAAGAAAGGGAAATCTTTTATAGAAATATTGAAATATGGTTGTTATGATCGTAATAAGAAAAACAGAGGTATGGTGAAATGCGGTGCCTGTAAATGGTGTCATAAAATTAACACAGGTTCTATTTTTAAAATCAGAGACATCACATACAGAATTAGATACACATACAATTGTAAAAGTAAAGCGATTGTGTATCTTGCCCAGTGCAACCAATGCACAGCATTTTATATAGGCAAAACCGAGAGGATGTTTACTTGTAGGTTGTATGAGTATGATTATGCCATCAAAAAAAGCATTAAACATAATGCTTTAGCCAAGCATATAAAAGAATTTCCTTCTCATTCTTTCGGTTTTGCCATTATAGATCATGTTACTATTAGTGATAGGTCTGCTTGGCCAGTTTTATTAGAATTGAAAGAATTAAGATGGAAAATATTGACACAATCTGATACATGGCCAGGTCTCAATGAGAGAACATCTATCACTCCAGTATTAAAACTTAAAGCGTTGCACAGGGGAAAGATACATTAATATATTAATATTAATATTTAGAATTATGCTCTACAAGTTTGCAATATTTGATGCACAGTGTTGTGTGTAATTAGATTTTTTAATAATGCTTATATAAAATTTTTTAAAAAATTAGATTTTTAATATATTTTATATACATTTTTTCAGAATATTATTATTAGAATTTTGCTAAATTAATTTTTGTGCTCTTTTTAATGAATTTTGTAAAAACATCCAGTTATTTTGGTAACCAACCAGTAGATGGCGCATTACTGATAACCAATATGTGAAAAGGAAATGACATCATTAGATTGTTTATCAGCTGACAATTTGAAATTATATAAGGAAATGACATCATTGCTGCTGTTTGTCTGAAGAAGTTTGATATAGATCAAACGAAAAGCGCTTCACAGTTTATTTGATTTGAGCTTTTGTTTTCAATAAAATATCTTTTTGGCTTCTGCATCGTGGTTTGGTGGCTACTCCTGGATATTTTCTTCAGTTTGTTAATGTTTATTTTCCAATACTGTACAAGCCCTGGTGATGTTCTTCACTTAACAGGAAACTCGGGACACACCTCACCATAAAAGCTCTATGGTGTGTGCAATTAAGGCCAAACAGATTAGTAGCAATAAGTAGAGTGGCCACGGTGGTGCAGTGGTTAGCATTGTTGCCTCACAGCAAGAGGTTCTCCGGTTCAATTCTCGGCTGAGGTGCCTTCTATGTGGAGTCTGCATGTCCTCCCTGTGGTTGCGTGGGTTTCCTCCGGGGTGCTCCGGTTTCCTCCCACATCTGAAAGATATGCTGCAGGTGGATTGGACACTCTAAATTGGCCCTAGGTGTGAGTGTGTGTGTGTGTGTGTGTGTGTGTGTGTGTGTGTGTGTGTGTGTGTGTGTGTGTGTGTGTGTGTGTGTGCCTTATGTGGGAGTTTGGGCGCCGGGCTGGCAACTCGACACTGTAAAACTCCACTGCCAATCATGAGCAGACAGGTGATCCACTGTGGCGACCTCTAACCGGGAAAAGCTGAAAGAAGAAGAAGATTAGTAGCAATAAGTACCTAGGTAGGCATTCTACTCTCAGTGTTGCCAAGTAAGTGTGTGTGTGTATGTGAAGGAATCTACTTCAGTTTGCAGAAAATATATGTCCTGGGAGATCATTTGTCCGAGAACTAACTGGTAAAAGGTAACATTTCAAAGCAATCATCTTGTGGAAATTCATTCCATCAAAATTAGTAGTGGATGTGTAAATGCCATCCTCCCCACTGTACAGCAATACAGTGATACTGGAGTTGGGATATATAGTTTGGTGTGGTTGTTCTGGGCACAGCCACCCACATTGGGGTTATTGTTGTTGCATATCCCCCCACTTAGTGTGCTGTTACACTGTACAGTTTATGTTAACAGGTTAAGTAGTTGTTAATCACAATATGTGTGGATCTATGCCACCCCACACCTTCCAAAGTGGGAGGCTGTGCCAGCCACACCAGCACACCTATGTTTACCAACTCCAGGATTGCACTACATTGGGGAAGAGGACATATACCTTGCCAGTACCATTGTCAATAACATTAAACTGGTGGACTGATTATTTTCTGATGTGATGTTTTGGCAATTTGTTCTTGGTGTAATTACATAGGCCAAAATGAGTTCACTGCAAAATGAAGTACATCCATGTGAACAGTATTCTCTGTGTATTGCATCAACACCAAACCTTTGTGTGTGTGTGTTATTCACAAACATTTGGTGTCTGCCACTCAGTACACTTATCATTGTCCACTGTAGAAGAGCTACTTACATCATCCACCATGCACTCACCTGCATACACCCCTCAGACCTAACAGCCATGTGGTACATGCAGTAACTGTTATACAGACCTGTTACTTGTGTTCAGTTGTACCTGGGATATATCACAGTGAATGTGTCACCACAGTGTCACACCCCCTTGTAGGAAAGGACAGCAGACCAACATCCTCCTGACACATAGACACCTAGGACACAAACAGAATAAATTATGAAGACCACAATCAGTCTGTGTTAATAACAGCTATAATGCATCATGGCTGGCCAGCTACACACCCTGACATTTAAGCATTAATTATTCCAGCTGAAAACATGTTAAACAACATTACATTGCTAAACCTTAGTACATTCACCCTGTGCATCAGAACCATATTAGCATGACCCTGCATCGATGGTATAGATGACAGGGATGTGGCAAAGGTATGATCATATACACAGGGTTTGTTATGGGTTTGCCAGAGGCCTAGGCTGAGCCGTTTATTTGATATCATGTGTGTGGGATAGGGGGTTCTTTATTAAATGGGCTGTGCAGATGTGGTGTGTGTAGGTTTGGAGGTGCCCTAGCTGTGTTGGTGATGTGTGTGTGTGTATGTATGCACACATTTCTGCCATGTGGCTACCCTATACAGGAGTTTGTTGCACAGCTGCAGACCGTACATGGTAGGATGTACAGTTTGGCATGTCTGGCCATGGACACAGGAACTGTGCCTGTCAGAGGTTGCACGGACACTACCAGGCAGAAAACCAGATATGGTACTCTCCTCTGATGATGATAATTGTCCACAGGATCCATGTCCCTGTTGGGAACGGCCAGGAAAACGTGTACGTGTCCTTCTGCATTGTGGTGTGGACAGCACCCCCTGCAGTGCTGGTGCTGGGGCTGCCAATATGGGAGCAGCCGTGAGTTGTTGCATTTCCATGTAGACCTTCACCTGTTGGTGTTGCTGACCTACGTCCATGCGGCCGATGCTCTACTCTCACCACATGCTCTACCACAGATGCCACACAGTTGAGTATTCTCATCATCTCACCCAACAGTCTGTCCATGACCTCTGAAAAATAACTTTGGGCTCCTGCAAGATCACAGATGTTGTCACATACAGCAGGAAGATTAGCCCTTTGGAGCCTCAGACTATCTCTGGTGTAACGTTCCATATGTGCCTGTGCCTCCATGATGGCCCGGAACATGCATCTGGTGACACCTGCTGTGGCACTTCTGCCAGGGGCATGATGGCCAGCAGTCTTCCTACGAGCACCCCTGTACATCTGCCTGTGTGGTACCTAGCCAGTCATCCAGCTATGGCTGCTGTGTACAGACACACTTGCCACGGTCCCCACATTTTCCTGTCCCATGCCACCACCCACCAACTGTCCCTCATCTATGTCCACTGGCAATGGGGTGTATTGGCATTGTAACTGTGTGCGGGTGTGGGGTGGATAAAAGGGGATGTCAACCAATGGCACTGATTCAGCCCCTGACAACCCTGCCTGTGCCTCACTATGCCTATCATCATTATCAGAGTCTTTATTGACACTAACATCAATTTGCCTGCAGGAGGGAACCTGACCCATCTCGCCACCTGTGAGGGCAGACAAGAAATATAAATTAAGACCTGAACATTTGGTTTACTTCTATACACATATACACTTACAGGTGAGGTGCCACAAACATATTACAAAGACCTCAGTACCCAGCAATTGACATGCATTGCATATGGCACTCAATATCAGGCAGTGCAGCCATTTTAAATCCTGGTTACAAGCAGTATACATATGTGGGATGCAAGAGTCATGTAAGTAGATAATGCCCCTTCCCCTGGGACGCACTGCACCCATGTACACATTAACACTATGCACCTGTACAGCACACTGGCATGCACTGTACATACCTCACAACTATAAAATCACTGCTGAATATGTTAGATGTGTAGCAGTTATGTTTGCTCTGTTCTTCACAACCCCTGTCTGTTTGTCTGACACAAAACTGGGATGATATGAGGACAGATGTCACTAATGAATGACTGACATTTGATTCCCAGATCTCATCATCATCAGTTGATGTATGTGTAATAATATCTGTGTACACTGATGACCTTCCAAGCCTCATGTGGATTTTAGGAGCATACACACCCCTGTTGACATGGCAGCCTCTTCTATGATATGCAATAGAGCCATATTACTGCAGTCAAAAATATTACACACACCGGATATGTAACATATGACCTATGCAATCCAATCCTGCATCTGATGACTGCCAGTCATAGAGATGCTGACTGAGATGCATACCATATTGGGGGTGCATAACTGTGCACACCCTTAAACCAATGGTTTGTTGAAGCACCTGCTAACTGAAATACAGCAGCCACTATTCCTGGAAGGGGCACAGTAGCATGGCACTTCCTTGCCTTTGCACAATTAGGTCCGTCTTCCCTACAAAGGTACCACAACTCTGCCACATTGCAAGGCAAGCTCATGTGCACAGCCCGTGGAAGTCACACATGGACTTCAGTATTGCTGTGGAGTGTGTGTTATGTGTGGGCCAATTCATGACCTTGAATGTGTTAAGAAATGGCAATTCTTAGCTAGCTTTGGATGTATGCTTCAGTTCACTGTTGTATTTGAAGCTGACACCCCTCTCCATCCTCAGCCTTATTGCAGATGCCTGACAACTGTGGCCCACACATGAGTGTTAGTTTGCAGTATTTCACATTCACTCCACCATGTCTACTGGCCTACTTTTAGGTAATGAACAGCAACCATAAAGGTGTACACTGGCACCAGCAACCTTCAAGTTAGGGAAGTGGCCCTGATGTGATGTGAGCTGCTGCTTGTGTACCACACGTAACTTTAGGACTACTGTCTGTAGGTTTGAGCCTTGGTCTCATGACACCATAACACATTGCAACACATGCCTTTGGAAGACCTGGTGTCATGCTTCTACTACTACAGAGACCTGGATGATGCTTCTTGTGGAATAAATCTCCCATATACTTACCCTATCCCATAGGGCATTCTTAACAGACTCCAGGCGATGGTTTACACAGGTAATACACAGGCAGGACTTGCTAGACATTTGTGCAACTGCCTCAGTGTTGCTGCATGTATCTGGGTAGCCTCCCTAATCAGGTTGCACTATGTATTGTCATCTGTATTGGATGGCCATCTGTTTCTTTTCAACATCACTGTCGTCCCATATTTAATACACCTCTAGATGACTGTCTGCACTGTTTGCCATGGAATATACAATGGTGAGGTAATGTTATCTTACCCTACTCCTGACTACTTCCGTTGAGATATGGGATCCATGTCATGCCTTGGAAGATGTCTCCAAGCCATGGCTGCCTGTGTTGCAGGCAACTGGTCAATTGTCATGGACATACTTCTCAGACAGAAGACCATTACATGGTGTGACATAGAGGGCTGTACTTGATGGCAGGTGTGTACTGCAAAAGAGTGAATGCTGTCAGTACATCACAAGCTGCCTCCACAATATGTTAATTGGAGTGTGTGCACACGTATGCTTCCAGTGTATTGTAAGGTTTGTAAACCCCATATTTGTTGTCTTAGCATAAGATTCTATTTTATACATTAATTGCACATTTCAGGTATACATTACAGCTTGTAAAAGGTGTGGACTATGTTATTGTGCCCTGTCATTGTATATATCAGGAATAGTTGACACCATCATTGGGGTGTGTACACTGTTGTATCGAATGTATGAGGGTTATGTTTCATACTTGTCCATACTGTAGGCCATTTATCCCACCATTTTGTTTGTCTCTGTCCACACATCTTGCACTGATGGGTTGTGAGGTATACTGCAGGACTCCTACCTACCCTTCACCATGGTGACCACTGTAATGGTGTGCAGTTAACACCAACAAAACTGAACATGTACATCATGCATTATAGGTAGGTGTGATAAATATGTATAGGGCATATAGCATGGCCTTAACATGGCCGGCATATTGGCAGACATGAACAAAATAACCACATACTCACCAGCCACAGGATGCTGTCCCAGTTGTATACCTGAGGGACCTACATAGTTGTGGTAGAGAGGTAATTTCAGTAGCCACTCATGTGGCATTGCTACAGGGTGGAAGCAGCATTTCAGAACATTAAAAGAACAGACATCAGTACTAGAGAATATGCAGCCCAACACCATAGATGTGCACATCTGTGCATTACTAAACTCCAGCTACATAATGTCTTCTCTGATATATGCATGCAGATTCTCTACAGATAGAAATGTAGAGTCAACACTCTTCTAGTTATGTGCATTCTGGCCTTACCTGCACGCTCCTCAGACATTGGTTGGGTGACACCCACCTCAACAATGCTGGGTACTGCTTCATGGTGGGTGTGCCAGGGGGGAGCACCAAGTTTGGCAAGTAGCCGTTCTGTACGTGTCAGTGGGGGCTTGATGACTGCACCCCCACCTGTGGCAAGCCGCTCCCCTGCTACAGCAGCTGCTCAGTTCCATGCATGATGCAAAATGTCAGTGTTACAATGATGGACTTGCTCATAATGCCAGTTCTGTTGTCCAGCATCATTCACCCTGTGGACCAGTTCTTCCCACAGGGCTATTCAGTCATGTAGGGCTTCTGTGCCACGTCTGAACAGGACATCATTCTGCTGTATGAGATACTGAATTATTCCATCATTCTCCAATGAATTAAAGGCTGGTAGCCTTCCTCGTGGCATAGTAGCTGGAAGACATAAACAGGAGAAAAGGTTACATGACCTCATATGGTTGTCTACTTGCATATCAACACAGAATATTACTTCACAATATTCCAAACTACAACCTAACCCTATAATCAGCTGTCATTACACTCCTGGCCCTGACCTATCTTATTCCACCCAATGTTGCACAGTTAACTGCATAATCCTATATTCTCCATTCATTTCTGTGTATAGGGATTACTGTGGCCATCATCCATGTGGATAGTGGCAGGTCTGTGTTTGACTGTAGTGTGTGATGGAGCTGTGAGCACATGTCTTAGTTCAGGTAAGAGGCAGACAGTGATGTTCTCATGGCCCAAGGAGACTTGCTGTTGTTACCTTCAATAGGCATTATGTACATGTTCACCATTGATGAGGGGGTAGTGTATTTGATGTGCATATCCCCCTATAGAATTTGTGTGGACAGGGTATCACTGTTCTCACCTAACCTGTGTGATGCATGTTGCCTATATCCAAGGCATGTGTGTATGAGATGTGCTTTACCCCCAGTGCAGGTTGAATTGTGTTGTTTCCTCTGAGACTGACTACATATGTGGAGGCACTCTGGTGTCCTTGGTGGTGTGGATATATCTGATTTATAGTCATAATCAGCCTTACACAATGTCAGCTGTGCACATACATGCTAGCTGAGAAAGAGGTGTACTTGCCTCCAAGTTGTTGACTGCGCCTATGTGCCCCTGTACAGCCAATATAGCATCCTATTATGTGCTTTGTGTATCGCTGCTGTCCACCAAGGGGGATCACTATCTCCTTGGTGGAGGCTACTTTTACAGGTCAGGTACTGCTGATTGATTATAACTACAGTGGATATGAAGTGTACACACTCCTGTTACAATGCCTGGTATTTGCGCAATGGGAACAAACACTCATTTCAAATAAATTCACACCTATAATGTGACCTCTCTCCTTTGCAATTCAATGTAAAACATGACAATTAGGTCTGTGAAAACATATGTGAAATAACAATGAGTACAATAAGCCAGTTGAATGAGTGTGCACACCCTTAAAGTGATATGTTGTGTGAACACCTGTTGAGATAACTACAGCATCCATTTGTCTTGGTCTGCACACTCAATAGAACTGTACAGGTTATGGGTCACATTTGGGGTGTGGAACATTTTTGAAAGATTATCTGTGGTCTAATTGTCATACAGCACACAAACCTGGCATTCCAACAGGGGTGTGTGCGCTTTTGATATCCACTGTATATAGGTGTTGCTATTGCTGTTAGTGTTAGGCATGGGCAATGGGTCATAATACAGATGAACACTTCACTGATTACTACATGATAATCATGCTGACTGTAGTATCCATATAATTGCCAGGGCAGTGCAACAAGCAGTAGCTGTACATATTTATTTCTGTTGTATGCAATAACACTGATATTACACACGTGTAACATGCACACCCTATTTTCCTGACTACATGTAACCCATGGTATCAGTTTTGTGCATTCCAGCCGGACATACACTTACATACATGTGCCCAGGGGATACCTGGTATATATTTGTGTCCTGCGTTAGTATGGCACACTGTATTCACAGTCTTGCTAATCAATCATACTTCTCAGCCAGTTATACCCACAGGACTTCAGGACAAAGACCCACATCAATGGATGACAAAAGTAACATCAATATTGATACCATATTACTCTAGTTGCAACATACATAAGTTATACATAAGTTAAGTTGATTGCACATTAGCTTTTGACACTGCTGTGATAACCTGGAAGATGTCCAACAGTCAGAACTACACTATTATGTTATGTTGCCATTGCTGGAAGAAGTGCCACTGTTTTGGTTGACATAGGTGAAGTATGTGTGTGTGTGTGTGTGTGTGTGTGTGTGTGTGTGTGTGTGTGTGTGTCTACAGATATCAGTCACAAATGTGCTTATTGTCCAGCAGAACACTGTACAGTTGAATGTTATTAATTCAAGATATCACATGCAGTTCGGCACACATGTCTGGAAAAGTACTGTACTATGCACACACCCTATATGTCTCTTAGCTTTCCAAGACAAACATATATCATACTCATATTCACGGGTAACATATGGATATGGACGACATCCCATGAACTGGCCTAGCAGTGGCACAGTCACAACTGTTTGACAGACATGCTAGTGGTTGGCAAATGTGAGCAGTCCTTTCCCAGGGTGAGTCAGGCTCCTGAGGTGTGATACCACCTCTTAGAGCATCACATGTGGACAAAGCCTAACATAATGGGGGGGGGGGTAAATAGGGACATATTGTACATATTCTTGTTACAGAGTTATGAAGTTTTTAGCATGGTACATTTTGCATTACTGTGACTGTTCAGAAGGATGGGTAGTCTTACACTCAATTGTTTGTCATTACTTCATGACTTCAGTCTTCAGCTATTTGTCAAACAGGTAGAGATGTCAAGAGGAACAGACATAACAGTCTGATTTCAAAATCTGGACATTCTGTGAAGATTTATATGGTTGACCGGTATAGCTGTAATGTTTCCCACTGCAGACAGAGCCAGATGTTATGCCCATAGCAGTTGTACAGCAGGAGATCAGTACAGCAAGTTTTGCTGCCATTTATACATTTTTTCAAACTCAGCTACCCCATTATTACACACAAAGTAATACATTAAATTACATGCTTAAATGTTTCACATACCATGTTTTTTAGGTTTGTTGTATATTCAAAACTAAGTGTTTTGGTTTGTTTTTTGTCTCTTTCTGTGTTTTCTCTCTGTCTCTCTCTTTCTCTCTCTCTCTCTCTCTCTGTAGTACAGGGATTGAGTGTGTTTGATTTAGGGACAGCATGGCTTTTATATTTGATGGTCATGACCAGGTGATGGCCTATGCAGCAATTGGTGTTCCCCACTTTGCTAATTGCATGCAGAACAGCTGTGCAGTTCTTCCAATAGCCAATGTCATGGCAACCCACTCCTATAAATTTGTACTTCCTGTGGTCATTGTCCCCTTACCTTGTCTATAAGGAACACATCCATTCTGTGTGTGGCCAGCAGTGTTACAGACAGCAGGTGAGAATATCTCTTACAACACAACATGTGGACATAGGCCAAATACAGGTTTATGTAAGGTTCAAGACGTAGTGACAGAGTATGAGTATCACTGTTATATGCTTTGAATACTGCTATTTTACAGGATTTGTGTGTACATGTTAGTTCTGCATAGCTTGCAGTCTGACAACATTATGTGTCAGCATAGCTCTCAGCTGTAGGGCTATCCACATAATGGCCAGGGCTTGGGCCATTATGTTTAGTGTGTTCCCCAAACAGGTGTTGTCCTTGACAAGTCATTGCCATACTCTGTTGACTATCAGCAACTTAAGTGACTATCTGTATGGGGCACTTGTGTTTATAAGGGGGTTTCATAAATTTATTATACTGACACCTCACATCTGGCCCTAATACACTGCTCTGGTTGCAAATATAGCAATAACCCACGCCTGGGTGTGGGTAATGCTGGATTTACCCACGGTTGGCGTGGTTTGGTCCCAAGGCGGCCCGAGGACCAAACAAAGCCAACCGTGGGTAAATACAGCATTACCCACACCCAGAAGTGGGTTAATGCTATTATACCATGACATTATTTAAGAAAAGAAACTATTACTTTTCTTAAATAATGGCATAGTATAATGCCTGTTTGCTGCCCTTCCGCAGATGTCTGGCAACTGCGGCAGTTCTGATGTACTGCGCGCCTGCACAGTACATCAGAGCTGTGGGCAAAAGCAACGGAGAAAGCAAGATCTCTGTTGCTTTTTTTACTGATTCGCTATGTTAAATGGGTTTAACATAGCGAGACAGCTTTAAAATAAGCAACGGAGATGTCCGTTGCTTATTTTAAAACTGTCTCGCTATGTTAAACCCATTTAACATAGTGAAACAGTAAAAAAAAAAGCAACGGAGATCTTGCTTTCTCCGTTGCTTGTTTTTTTAAAACCTGTCTCGCTATGTTAAATGGGTTTAGCATAGCGAGACAGCTTTAAAATAAGCAACAGAGATCTCCTTGCTTATTTTAAAGCTGTCTCGCTATGTTAAACCCATTTAACATAGCGAGACAGTGTTTTAAAAATAGAGTTATACTAACGGAAAAAAGTCTGGGCGACCGGACCTTTTTCCATTAGTATAACTCGATTTACAATGTGCACGCTGGCCAATCAGCATGCACGTTTTGGAATATTAATGGGGGGGTCATGGTATAATATACATTATTTACTACATAACTACAATTAAAAAATTACATTTGTGGTGATTTCACATACAAATGGCATCAGCGGGGCTTGAACGCTGCCTGTTCACTTACAAAGCATACACACTAACCACTACGCTATTCCAGAGGTGCATGCAATGTATGTGTATTGCTATTTAACTTGTTGGGCTGTTTCAGCTCAGCTAAGCACAGCTACGCAGTGGGCACACCAGTGCAGCTACGCTTAAACTTTCTTGCTGATGCAAAAAAAAAAAAAAAAAAACATTACGGACATTTTTTAAGTATTTCTCTTGCAAACTTTATGGCTGTTAGACTAACAGGTTTTGCATTTCCATGCATTTTCTGAAAGGTATGACATCTGCACTTCAAATTCTCAGGTCATTATTTTCTAACTTCATTCTTTAATGCTTTGCCACTATTTTTACAGTGGCCACTACACTTTTATTTTACAGCTGTACACTATATGGCATTTTGGCGACATCTCTGATGTTCAAAGAGCGATCTCGCTCTTTTTTCATTGCCGTACAGCAATTGTCCTATACAGGGGGCATGTATCTTGTGAATGCACTGCTCTCAGACACACAAGCTGCTCTCATACACATTTCCATGTACATATTGCAGCATGCAGCACACATTCATGCATATGCATGGCGCGCTGCTGTGCTGAACAGAAATGGTCCCTGCTGTGCAGGAATAACTTATTCCTGTATGACTCCTTGCTGAGTCCAGGTGTGTGTGTGTGTGTGTGTGTGTGTGTGTGTGTGTGTGTGTGTGCATGTGTGCGTGTGTGTGTGTGTGTGTGTGTGTGTGTGTGTGTGTGTGTGTGTGTGTGTGTGAGCTGTTGCTTAACATTGCAGAGAGTATTTTACACCATCACGTGGGACACTGTTATTACTGTATTATCCTTAGCAGACACTGCTGATGTCATCATCTATATCAGATTTCTGGATATACAATACTCCCACCAGGGCAGGGTCAGAGACTGGCCTTTAGGTCAGGCAGAAGTCACTTCATCCTATACAATGAACATTACAGTGATATGGCTTTTAATCTCTCCAAATACATCATGACATGTTTAGTAGGCCCTATTTTATCCTGCTGAGAAAGCCCTGTGGTCTCTCCTGCTGTTACATGTGGCTGGTGAGGTACATGAAAAAGAAAAAAATATGCTCTATTAGTATTGTGATGAGGTATGACTACAGTGCTATCATACAATCCTAAGAACTCAATATGATGGCATGACTTATGATGTGCACAACATAGGCTTTCAATACCAGTGTGAACACTTTGTGGTCAAAGCTCAGATTGTTATCTACATGTGCTCCCAGTGCTTGCATCATTGGAATTTCTGCATAGCAGGACTGTTGTCAATGCTGTGATTAACATGGAATTCACCTTTTTAGATGAACATAATTGCAAACACATATTTCTGCATTTATCTGTAGATTGTGTGCCTTTGTCACCATTCGGTTGTCTGTCTTAGCTCCTCCTGTACTATATTATCATCATTGTGGACGATTGCACACAATATGCAAGACTCACACAACTTGGCAAGCCAAAGGCCATATACTGAACTGTCAAATGGAGTCCAAACAATGAAGGGCCAAACACAGATCCCTGGACTTTGCCAATGGTGACAGTGCTACTGGTACAGGTTGATACATCAGCTTTCGCAATATGTTGTTTGTCTTTAAGCAAATTGATTTCCCATCAACTGACGTAAGGGTTAATCCCCAGCTGGGTGGGTTTCTCAATGATACCTGCATGGGGGCTTTTGTCAAAACCCTAGACCAGATCACAATAGGCAGTATGCACTGTCTTACATTCATTCAGGCCTATCAACATGGAAGTAATGGGTTGTGACAACATCATAGATTGCTTGTGGCATGACTGAGCACATAAACCTTCCTGATACCATTGAATGCACACATCAACACACTCTCCACATGGCCTATATTTCCACACAAGGGTGTACATCAACATGCAACCACTTGAGTTAGGGGGACAGCACCTGATGGATGCATGCATGTACAGTGACATCCTGACTCTCCTTGACTGTGAGGTAGACCAACATGTCATCGTGGACCTCCTCTACATGTACACTAGTAATATTGCAGCTGTGTGAGTTGTTAATGCTACATCAGTTCAGTTACATCTGATAGATGTCCTCAAAGAGGTAACTGAGGGCATGCATGATGACAACCGTATCATCTTGTGGAACTTTGACCAGGTTAATGCATTTGACACAAATCAACACTGAGGTATCAACATTTTCATATGTGGCCATAAACAGTTATATCACCAAATGGGTAGACCAATGTGTCACATATGTGGCATCTCACTATGCTGACATGTGTGATGTGCCCTATATCTCAGGTCTGGTTATCAGGTCAGTATATCAGGGCTGTCTGCTAGTGCCTTTCCTGCCCATTAGTTAAGTGATGGACATCACAGATGACATATACATGCTGTGTCCAAACATGCCTGAAGGACTACAGATTGTGGGCAATAATTGACTACAACTGTGATATTAGAATAATACAGACAGTATCAACACATACCAAAGGGTGCTGCCACAGGCATGACAATACCTGCATTGACAAGAAAATGGGGGGATTTGTTGATTCAGGAAACAAACACACCATCCAAGTATAATGTGGACATCACACTCTATAAACAGACCAAAAGGTATGTGACCCATGTCCTGGGGTAGATGGCAAGTGGTACATTCAGTAGCATGTGGTCACAGTGCTGACTATTCCCTTAAATGTAACACAAGTACTGGGTATGTGAAGGGCATGCACATCAGAGACCATAATGCCTTCATGGTTCCCAGCCTTCATCACACTAATAACTGTGTACAATGCACCCTTCTTCATGTACCTCTCTAGACATTTCCAGGAATGTGTAACTGAAGTGCACCACCTTTGTCAGAGTTTGCTGTCACACAACTTACTGGCCATACCTAGGTATTCTTTTTTGTGCAATACACATGACTATCTGTTGGTGCAGAACACCATTCAAGTTGTTACACCAGATGCATGCATGCTACCTGTTCTGCTTATGCACACATTACATACATAGGTGTTTGACAATATTAATGGCATGTATATTATTCATGACAGTGTGTCATGCACACAAGACAACTAGCCTGTATTTTGCATACTATCGCATACAGGTATATCAGTGTCCCTCCTACCACCTTCAGCAGATATTACAGTACCAGAACAGTGCGTATGGTTACCTTTATAAAGTTTGGCTGTATCATAATAGTTGTTGAAGTGTGTGCATGCAGACTCCTCTTTTATTACTCTACATCATATATGTTATATCAGAGGCATGGGATTGCTGGTGTATTATTCTGGTATTGTCCATGATTGTTGTAATGTTTTCCATGATCCTTTACCTTTGCCCACATTGCTGGAGTCCCCTTTTGGGAGTAAACTCATATTCAGGCATATCAGTTTGCACAGCTTCACAATATGCACGCTACCTCAATTGTATGTCAGATTCCTGATAGATGTCCTCTGCATTATTCATGTAAGGATGCTTATCTCACACAAATAACCTCCCCATTGTTATGTCACCTTGTGTTATAGTCACATAAAATACATTTCCACTGTACAATCCCTACTGTACCATATTAGATATGTGCTTGGTATTGCTGCTACAACCATCTTCCATTGAAATTCCCTCCTGTTTTGTACATGAAGGTTTTTCACCTGTTCTCTTTCCATGCGTGCATTCCTACAATTCATCTGCTTGTCCATATCCAATACACAAACTTCACCTGAGTGCTCATTTTACATGGCAGTTCATGTCTTGTTACAGATCATTAATGCAGCTTCAGTACAGAATGCCAGAAATGGGATACCACAATATTTTGCACTGTAGGTACATTGTTTTATACCATGTTTGAACCATATACCTCACATTCATACTTTTCAGCTGTCCAGATATTCCCAGGATGTCCACATGTGTTCTTTATCATATTTGTGACATTCTGCCACATCACTGGGATGATCTCTGGGCTGATGTGACTCATTATTATATAAATTTGAGTGCATACCCCTCAACTGTCCTGATTTGTGCAGAATGTCATCTTTTTGTCTCATATTTACGATCTTTGCCTCATAACATTTTGGTATTCTGGTGATTTGTTGGCATGTCATTGCATAGTGAAGCCAGAAACAGATGATAGACATTTGAGTTTCAAACTTCCTGCTCTTCAGAATGTTCATGCTATTGTGCAACCTATTACTCGATCAACCTTCTAAGTTTGGAAGAGTAATATAAAAATCTGTCCCGATTTTTGGGCCTTTCTCCCACCATTTTTTTATGGTTTTGTCCAGATTTCTTGCTCAGTGGTTGAGAGGTATCTTTAAGTTTCATTCTACCACATTTGCTAGCAACATCTATGGCAAATATGTCCTTATTTCTGGTTAAATACAACCACATTATTTTTGCCTTTGTGCAGGTGTGTTGCACTAACAGATTGACAGCTATCTGTGAAACCCTGGTGATCACCATGGCATTCCACCCAAACCCACAGATTGCAGGTACTCTGCTAACAGTATTGTATCTATGTTTACTTACATAGTTTCCTGGCCAGCAATACTGTTGCCAGACACAAAACCTAGCTTAAAAGTGCTGCAAGACATTAATATGCATTGTTCACTGCTGCTCGTTGCACACTGTGCAAACATGTAAACTCTGTGTAGGTTCGCATGGAGCCTACATGGAGTTCATTGAATCCCAGGAAGAACTTTGAAGGAAAAGAGTGTTTGAAATTCGCTCTTCTACTTCAGTTTCAGTCTTTTTCTTTTCTGTATTTTGACACAATGTTGAGATTTCAAAAGGGTGCCATATTTTATGCATTCAAAATTCACAAGGCAGCCTCCTCCATTTACAATCAAAATTCACAAAGCAGTCTCTGTAGAAGTACCTCATCAGTAGGAGTTCCTGAAGGTTGAGGTCTTAGACTCTTGCTATTTACCCAATTTACTTCACCTGCAATGTAAAACATTATTTTATATTCAGATTGCCTGGTCTTCATTTGAAATTGTTCCTCACACTCTAGCATATAATTTATTGCAGAAGATGTTTAATGAGACATGCTTGTACATTTATCTGTCTTAATATTTCATCAGCTAGACCAGTAAAAAAAGAGCAGTCACCATGAAGATGTAAGAAAGCAAGATGATACTCAGAAATGCACATTAGCACAGAACAGAATTAACAAAATCTACAAAAAATATATTTTAGATTATGTGAAAGAGACAGCAAGATTATAACTCCCTACATAGAATACCATTGAAAATATACTGAACATGCATGCGTAGAGTTTCCCTGATACTGCCAACCATGCAGAGAAACTCACTCTACAAAATTTGGAAAAAACTCCTTGATGTCTGGACAACTCCTGTTGAATCATGGGAATCTCAAGGCTAAAATGTACACTGATATGCCATCATAGTAATAGATGCAAAAGGAAGGTATACTTGTACAAGTAAGCCATAACAGTTGATGTTCAAATAGATCACTGCTGCAGTAGCCTAAGCTGTATAGGGTTATAAAGTGGTCAAAATATGACCAATGGCCAATATCCAAAGTTCTGGAGCACCCTCATCATATCCTAACCACTGTGGAGCTCGGGAAAGATGCCTAACATCAGAGGTTAGCATAACAAACCTTCAGAGTTTTCTTACAATTTGATATATATATATATATATATATATATATATATATATATATATATATATATATATTTATATATATATATATATATAGAGAGAGAGAGAGAGAGATAGATCTTATTTAATTTTTAATGTTAAAATTGGATATGTTGAGGCTATGTCCTGTCACAATAATCTCTGTTTTGACTGAGTAAGCTCAGCCTGTGCAAAAGCCTTGTAACTGTCTTTGAAAATTATCGAAAGAAGGGAGAGTTATGGTTGCCTGGACCAAAAGGGAGTCACTGCTATTATCCTTGGAGGACCCTGGATATCAGTTTAAAGAATGGAATGGTGTACAGGAGCATGTTAGGATGAGACTGAGAAAGCATATGTCTTTCAGGCCTATTTACAAGAAATTTTAGAACATAATCTGTCTAATTGTTCATTGTGAGGGGAAACAAAGAGATCTATCGGTGGAACTCCGCAGCGATGGATCAATTCTTGAAACACTGCTGGGTTAATTTTCCATTTGGTCTGTCCTGATCCTGCTCACCTTGTCTGCAATAATGTTTTGCTCTTACAGAATGCAGGTAGACTGGAGGGTCAAATTGTGCCACTTGCTATGTCCCAGCTATCATGACAAGTCTGCAAATGGAGTAGGATCTAGTACCCCCAATATGCTTAGGTACCACATCACTCTGGTTTATCTGTGATTACCTGCAGTGGTCCTGTGGACCAAAAAATTTTCTGATCCCTTTAAAGCATTTATTACAGCCATCATCTCCTTTAAATTTATGTGTTTTTGTCTGTTGTTCTTGTCCCATGGCTGGTGTAGAAAAAGCTGATTAACCCCTTGAATTAACTCTCCTGTTTAATTAAATTTTTAAGGACGTCAGTAGCAGAAGGCCCAAAAAAGGCATCTCTGCTGAGGGGAGAATGTAAAAACTCAGGTTTGACAGCTTCTGGTAATTTTGTGAGAGTAACCAAGCAAACCTTTTCATGACTGATCCAGTAGCAGCTGCTCTGGATACAGCATCAGCAGAATCAAAAGAACTCTTGGAAATTCTGTTTGCTAACTAGTTGAGCCAACAAGTCCATTTGCAGGCTCAAACCAGGAGCAATATCTGGTTAAATGACTTGCTCACGATCACATAGGAGGCAAATGAGGGCTGAGAAAATCAAACCCCGTGCCATACGAACTTCAACTCATAACCCTAACCTCTATGCCAATGTTAATTGTGATATAAGCAACTTTGATCAACTAAAAGAGCATTTGGCTACCTGAGAAACAAAAGCAAATAAGAAATTAGAGATGGTCTAACCTATGTAGAAGGGACGAGGTTTAACTGTTAACGTTCGTGTTTTCAAAGGATGCTGGTAGAATATTACCATATGACACTGGCAGTTTAGAGTTCTGAATTTTAAACTAAAAGAGAATAGACTTTCTCCCAAATATATGAAAAGGTTTAATATCCCTGTCAGAAGGAATGGAGTTAACATTCATAATGTGTTTAGTAATAAATGACTTTGTTAATGAAATGACTGCAAGATCTGATTTAGAATTAGAAAATACATTGATGTAGCCTGGTAAACTGTTAAGGAGTGGGAGGGTGACTGTCTGGTATAATGTGTGTTATCAAGAAAACATCCACTGAAGCTGGCAAAACAGAAGGAACAGCTGAAGGCTGATGAAAATCCATTTGTAGCAAATCATATTTCTGCCAGGAATTTCACTTTGTGTCCAATGAAATAATTTAATTTTAGTTATAGTTTCAGAAAAAGATAACGTTTTTGGAGGAAAATTTGATGGAAAACTTTCTTTAGAACTGGAATTCTTAGCATGAGGAGAATTACCTTCACCATCAAATCCATATTCTTCAGACTGGAATTATGTGTGAGAAAGACAGCGAAAATAATTTTCTTTTTGCACTTGGTGGGAAATCAAGGTTAAAAGTGTTAAAGACTTGAAATAGACCCTTTGCAAAGTCAAGCAAATCTTCTCTGTCCATAGTAAGTAAAATAGGAGAAGCCTTAACTTTTTATTTTCTTTTTCTTGGAGATCCACTAGAATAAGACTGACCACAAGAAGAAACACTGACCTGGAAATCATGCACTGTAGTCCAGCTATGTGGTAAAACTTCCTCAGCACCCTTTTCTTTGACCAGCAAGAGTGGTACTCCCTTGCCCATAGAGGACATCCCAATATTTGTAGAGAACATGTCTAACTCACACACCTTAGTGGCTTCACGAGGAGCTATACTAGTGGCATCAAGAGACAGTAATGAGCAATTCATGGTACCAGTTTGGCTACAGCAGAGTCAGCTATCAGAAATTGGGCAGTGAAAGAACTGGCTTGACTACCAAAGACTCCAAAGAAAATTTCTTCTTTGGGGGAGGGAAGAATGAGCCAGACAACTGCTCCATATTTCAGTAGCAGAAACTGATATGTGAATAGAGGAGCTTGGAAGAGTTGGTAAACCTCTTGACAGAAAAACTCACTGGTTCCAAGTAAAACAAAAATAGTGGCAACACCCAAAGCCAGTACTTCTAGCCTCTGTAACTATTTTTCTACATCAAAAGTAAAATTTTAAATCACTAAAAAGATTTTCTACACAGTTTTACACATATCTTCAAGAAAATGAAAAAAAAAAACACTGTCTTACACAGTATAACAAGTAACAGTGCATAGAAATACATTACCTAGTATAAATAAATACTTTTCATCAGAAAAAAAACTGTTTTTCTTCAAAATAATGAAAAAGTAGAAGGTATTCCCCAGAAGGGTACTTATCTGTCCAGTCTTGCAAGGGCTCTGGATAACGGCTAATCCCAGGAAGCCACTGGAAGAGTACACTTTGGCAGCAAAACATATCTGAAGGTTTTATGCCTTAACTGCTGTTTTTATGTGGCTTTTCTTAAGCAGCACAGCTGTTAGGGTGAGTAGAACATGCCCTGAAGCTTTAAATTTGGCCAGAGACCATATCATGGGAAAGATATAACTCTATACAACTTTGCCTGCTGCAACAGTGATCACCTGATGAGCATCAACTGATGTCACATTTAACTTTTTTATTTTTACTGCTGAGCATTTTCAGAAGATTACTCTTCAGAATACAGTTTGTTGTTGGTTAAGTTTTCACTTTGATTTAAAAAGTGGTCTACTACAAGCTCAGACATCCCAGGGACTTGAAGAAATAAATGTTTATATTATGGCAGGAATCCAGATGAAACTCTATAGATATACTGTCTACAGCAGAATATATATATTTTTTAGGTGCAGCCACTGATTACAGAGAATGTGTAGCTGCAGTACCTTGCTCAAACACAGTTGCCAAGTCTGAGCAAAGTTAGTGCTGGAAAACTTGGAAAGATTGCGAGGGGGTAGGAGTGAAGGCTTCAGGCAGCAATCAAGATTAAGATTTAGGTTTAATTGGATGGAGACATTTTAGCGTTAGGGATCAGAAGGGTAGTTTAGGGTTAGGGAATGGGAATAGATTTTAGGATTAGAGAGTAGTACTGGGGATTTAGGATTATGAAGTGATCAGAGAGATTAGGGTACAGAGTTTTAGGTTCAGAGAGCAAGTAGAGACTTTAGGATTATAAAGGACTAGTGGAGTTTTAGGATTAGGGAGTGATTGGTGACTTTAGGGTTTGAGAGCAAGAGGGGTGTATCAGTTTCACAAAATAGTTTAAATTAAAGAAATTCAGGCATCTAAGTAAGACACTTAGATATAACACACATACATGCTGACCAATTGGAATGTACTCTTTCTGTGATGGTACACTGCCTTTGACTGTAAAGGAATTAATGTTGTTTCTACAAAAGTGATCTTGTAACTGCCATTTGCTGTCATACTTCACCTGCAACAAAAATAACCGAAAAGAATCTATACTCCTGATATTTCATTGATAAGAAATGCAATGTTCACAGTTAATGTATTTCTACTTGCTATTACTGTGTATGACACTTCACCCCCCAAGTCTACTGCCATAAAATAAATAAATAAATAAATACAAATGTATTTTGTGGGGTTATTTTGCTGGGGGCAGTGCACGTTGTTACCACTGTCCATAGACCAAATACTTTTCAGTCAGAAAAAATGAAAGAGCATCACATCACAACAATGAACTTCATCTTGGAGCTTTCAAGCAATCAGCTCGATCCCATCCCCCCAACAGGCCACACCAATGATCATTTTAATGTTAGTAAGCAGCATCACTCTGCTATTTGCTTTATTCCACATTTCCCATAACTCTCAAAACTCGATCTCCAAAATGGGCACACTCCCCTCTTATTTAAATGGAAGGAATGGACCTAATGTGGATGGCAGGAATACTGACAACTTCATCTAGAATGTTTACAACATGTTTAATAACACTTTCTTCACACTTATGTAAAGCTAGTTTTGTTGAAGTAATATGATTCAGTACTATTTATATGGCTATTTGTTAAAAACATCACAACAATGAAAGTGTGATAGACCTTTATCGGTGTGGGACATTGTGGAACACTGAATTTTAAACACTTTAAAAATTCAAAATGAGGAACATTTCTTGCAATGATTTACAGCTGAGGGCTATGCTTCCTCTCCTCCCCAAACAGACAGTCAGTTCTGGTCATCAGCTGTGAGCACCAACAATGAAAAACAAATACTGCCACAGAAATGCATGTTGCAGCAGGGGGGTGAATGCACTTTTACACAGAAACATAATTCACAGCTTACCCTAGTTTTTGCCAGATATCACTGATTTTTCCTCATATTTTTTGCCCTGTCCCTAGTTTCCTGGTAACTGTTTGAGTATATCAGACACATTGCTAATACCAAACATTAGACTTTTGTACTTCTTATTGTTGAGAATAATAACTGTTGATTCAAAACTTTATGTTCCATTAACTTTTTAAGTAAATCAATGTGATATTTAAACATTTGCTCAATTTTGAACCCATTGTCCCCCATTCTTTATGGCTATGTTCAGAATTCATGAGCAAAGAAGATGAGAGGCATACAGGGAACCCTACCTCTCAAATGTCATGATTTTCCACAATATCTCTGTTGTTGCCTATTATTTTTGCCATCCCCTAATTTTCTGAAAAAAAATCACTGATAATTATTTACAAGTCAATGATTTCAGATATTAGAGTTCCATGCTTTAATTGTTCAGAAAATGCATGTGGATGCACAATCTGTTATTGACTTTTTAAGTGAAATGGAGTAATATTTAAATTGTCCTTGATTTTCAACCCGCTCCCATTATTTTTGTTATGTTCAGATTTCTAGAGCAAATTTGAAAAATATACAGTCTGCCCCTTCAAAATGAATCATGGTAAAAGTAAATTAAGTAAAAACATGTGTAATTTGCTGTGGGTAGGATGGCTATACTGCTCACAGTTTCATCTGGTTTCAGGCAATAATTAAAAACTTGTAACTGCAAATGGAAAACCATCCTCAAAGCTCCCTTTCTCTCCCATTCCCATCAGTGTCTAGTCATATTTATTAAAGATTGCAATGAAAGTACTGCAATGAATTGCTAAGGGCAAATTATCACAGGCACTTGGACTGTATAGTTCTTGGTAGTCTCCAGTCATATTCATACATGACCAGAACTTGCTAAGAAAGTACTGCATTCAGAGTGCATAATAATAGTAATAGAGTATGAATGGGTTGCTCATGTACTATTACAATTACTAGGATCAGAAAAAAGTTAATTTTTTTTACTGAGTTAATGACTGTGGCACAGTATTTTATAGTTCAGCACAAACACCAGAATGCTCCCATGAGGTGCTGCCTATGTATCTACACAAGCAATCAACTTGGGAGGTTTTGTCATTTGCCTTTTAAAATGGTATAACTCCAATGCAAGTGTTATATCATTCCTTTTATTTTTAAAATTGCTTTTTGAGGGCATCTTGATATTAAAAGACAGTTTCTGCATAGTTATTGTTACAATATTATGAAGATTTTAGACAGCTAAAACCAATCAAAGTACAATTTATAAAAATATAATCACAGGTGACAATTTTTAGAATACATGACATAGCAATAATTTAGCCACCAATGAGTAAGCAAAGGTGAGCTGGACACTTTAATTGACAGGAAACCAGGAACACTCTTCAGCTGTGATTTTACCTTTGTGGTGACATCTTTACTAAACAGCAAAAGTATCTCCAGGAGATTAATTCATGTGCAGTCTCATAAAAAAAAAAAAAACAGCAGTCAATAAGTGAATATCATATTCCTACATAAGAACCCTTTTCACTTATTGATTGTGTAGACATTTATTGGGTTATCTTGTACGTGGAAAATGGACAATGCACCTTTCAATGTGACTTACTGTAGCTTAACAAATGATTGATTATATTGGAATAATTTAAACTCCATTGCCAATTAATTCTGTATAAAAGGTTGTATCTTGAAATAAGAAATATGGAAAGTTTTTTTCCTCGACCTGAAGGATCATTATGGTGTAGAGCAATGGCTTTAGCTGAAGATTCTTTGTTCATGGAACTGCATGGCCTAACTAAAGCTTGCTGTTGATGTGCCCCAAAGGAAGATCAGGGGAAGTGTTTCATGGAACTACAAGGAAAGCCTAGCCAGTGCCTTCATTCATGACCTTTCTGTTACAGCCAGGTGACTGGCAAATGGCTGTGTAGAACTGAACTTGTGTAAGTATAGTTGATGAAATGTTCTCTAAGGATAGTAAACCTTAGAGATAAGTTGCTGTAAATAGTGTTATGCACTATTTAAGAATAAGTGTGCAAATCTCATTTCTACTTTTTCTGTTTTATCTATGAAATAAATCTGATTTTTTTATATATATTTTTGTCTCCAATGCATTTTAATAGTTAACATTAATGATGTGCTCACATGCATTTAGGACAGGGACTTGCTAAAATGTTATTCCTTGCTCTTCCTTTGGAGATATATTATTTGGCTATTTGACCTGGTTTCCTCAGAAGGCTGTAAGCCAAAGACATTTTTTTGCTATCACCTGGTGTATATTCAATGATCTGGCAAGGATTTAGCTTTTCTGATGTGTTTTTTATACCCACAGCCATGAAGAAACCATGTAATGCCTTAGTAGACTCTAAATCAGGGTCTAATAAGAAGCTTCTCTGAGTGCAACAACAATTTGTGGGGATTTATAATATGATTGCTAGCCCCAGAACTATACCTGCCATCAAGAAAATGAACAAAGTAAGTAATACCGAGTTACATTTTACAAACCTTTGAATAATATGCCACACAGGAACACGGGGGCACATGATAATGGGCAAAAATACTAATGTGGAAGCTTACATGGATATCTAGATGACTGATCACTGACAATGAAATCCTTAACAAGGAACTCATAGCTAGAGCTGTATAACTTCTGAAGTTTAAGATTAAACTTTCATAACTAAAGCATTAAGGATAAGAATCTAATAAGGTCTCATATGTGAGACTTAAAACACATTATAAATCTGTAAGAAGAGCCTGATAATAATAAAAAAATAAAAATGATAGAAATGTTGGAAGTGAAGAGATGTAAAACAGCATTACTCAGTAATATGAGAAAGTGAGGTTGCAAATTTTTTTCCAGCAAAACTTCAATAGCTTTAGTAAAATGTTTGTGAGTCAAAGAATCATTGCATAAAACTGAATGATGTATTCTGAAACCTGAGGGTGGAGTAAAAAATGTGCAATTTTCTGCAAAACAAAAATGTATCAAGTAATAAATTAACTTCTTTCAGATGTGGAGGAAGGGGTCACTAGCCAGATTCTATTTCAATAATCTGGAAAAAGTACTAGTGCTAGAAATGTAAAATCAGATAAGCATGCTCCATACATAATTTTAACACTGGAGTGGATAAAACTGATACTAATATCATAGAGTTAGCATTGCAAAACAACAAAATGCAGCGTAGAATTAAAAAAAAATCTAATGAACCTCAAACAATCCTACAAAAGCAGGCATGGAAGGAGTCCCGACAAAGTTTTAACTACTGAGCACTTTCATTCTTTTTATTCAACAGAACTTCATCAGGGTTAAAACCAGGTAAATAAACCAAGTTTAAAAGAAGTACTGAATGAATCACATGATCATCCCTAACCAATAAAGGGCTTCTCTCTGTTCCCTCTGTCCATCTTAAATTTACACTGTATATAAACCCATGGTCAAAAAATATAACCAGGCACAAACCACTCAGAAGTGTTACTCTCTATCTGAAATGGTCTAGTGTTGCTGACACAATTCTGAATATAATTGCTCTATATCATAAACATATTTCTGTAAAATGAGAGAATATGGCAACTTTTAACAACGTTAAACAACAGTATTTCATATTTAAAGTCTTTGTGCCATCAGGAAACATTTAATGTTTATTGCCTCGCTGTGACCAGGTAACTTATTTGCCTGCAGTCTTATTTGCCATTAGGATTTACAGCGTTCAAGTAGGACATTGTAATTATCTACAAACACTTTCATACTGAGCATCTAATACAGAAAAACTGGAATTTTTTCAAATTAGTACACATTAGGGAGTTAGCATTGCATTACAACCAAGCTAATCAAGTATACTTTATTTTTAGAAGGGAGAGAACTTCAGTCTCTGCTGGATTCTGAAAGCTTGGCTACCCATGTGGAAGGTCAGTATATATTTAAACATACCATTAAGCAAATGATTATTTACAGGCAAAGTGACAAAATGTAGAGGTTATATGCATTAATGCTAATCAAAATTAATATCAGTCAGTATGTGGATATTCAAACAGTTCTGGGAAAATATTTGCAACTTATAGCTTTTATTAATGATGTAGCACATCATATTGTAATATGAAAAGAGAATCCAAACTTTAAAGCACTATGGAAGAAGTGGAAGTAGGAAGCATGTATGGATTCTGTATAGCAGGTCAATGTATCTGTTAAGAAAAATACAAAATGGCAGCTTGATTTATACATCCAGTATAATGATCGGGTGGGGGCAGGGAAATCAGAACAAAGACATAAAGATCAAGAATCATGCTCAAGGATATTAGCAGAAAATGAACAACAGGGGCTAGAAAACTCTGTGGTGAAAAGGGTACAATACAGACAACTGTACAGAGACTTACAAATAGAGCAGAAACAGAAAGGACAAAAGTAGAACAGAAAGGGCATTAAACTGAAGACCCTCAGAACAAAGAAATTATACAAACCACTAGTTTGAGGCAGGAAAATGCAGAGTTCTAAACTCATTTTGATAAATGTGAAAAAAAAAATAATAATAAGCCAAAGAAAATGATTTCTCATGATGGTTCTACAAATACCGGAAAGGCAGAAGGAGTTTTGGCTCAGAAATACTCTTTGTAGAGGACAAACAGAAGAGGAGTTCCAGTGTTCTTTTTTAATTGTGGGGCGAGAGAGTAAGTTATGGACTCCAAATAAATGCTAGTGAAGAATCCTTTTTCTTCCATGCCTTATTGAAGTGACTTTTAGATGCATTGTTGTTGACATCTTTTGGTCACCAGTAAAACTCAGCAGTGGTTTTCAGCACATACCTATGATAATGGACTATGCTACAATTTTTTTGAAGCTGAATCATTATTTAAGCCAAATGCTAAGGCTCTTGCCAGGTATGTGCTACTGCTATTAACTAGACTGGGTGTCCCTAAAGAGATGCTTCCTTTCCTAGGCACACCCTTTGTGTCATGAGTATTGCATCAACTGTTCCTATGCTTTACTGTTAAGCAATAAAGAATGTCAGTGCAGCATTCAAATTTAATGAGTTAGCACACAGATCTAATAAAACACTGAATTTCATGTTTGGAAAAGTCACTGATACAGAAGATAAGAAATGAAATATGTTCTTACCCTACTTAGACAGGTACCACAAGCTTTAATTGGGTTTACCCCATATGAATTCTTATATGTCAGACATCCTGGAGGTTTGCTTGACACTGCTGAAGAGACTTGGAAAGAAGAGAATGCAATATCTAAAAATCTGATATAAAAGCTTTCAGGATTGGCTAAAGCTGGTTATACCCATAGCGAAAGAGCATGTGCAGAAAGCCCAAGAAGTACAACAAGTCTTGACCAAGAATACTTAACTAATAGAGTTTAACCCAGGGGCTCAGGTATTAATATTAGTATCCTCCAGAGAAAAGAAATAAGTGGCAGGGGGCATTGGCAGTGGAATTTTACAGTGTTGAGTTGCCAGCCCGATGCCCAACCTTCAAAGAAGGCACGCCCATTCAAGCTCGCACCTACCTGCAAGTCTTTAGCATCACTCGACCATGGGAAGGACATGCAGACTCCACACAGAAAGCACTCCAGCCGAGAATCAAACAGGAGAACCTCTTGCTGTGAGGCGACAATGCTAACTGCTGCACCACCGTGACTTACGAAGTTTAACTACAAGGAAAAATAATGAAAAAAAAAAAGACTATAACACAGTGGCGGCTGGTGACTTCAAATCAAAGGGGGGCTGCAGGAGACAGCTGAATGGGTGGGGTCAATGGGAAGGGGTGCGGCCAACTAGAAAGGGGAGGAGCTATGCTCAAAACCACAAAAACTAACTAAATACACTGCCGTGGGTGCCAAACCGTCATTATGAGAGTCCAATCAAGACAAAATGCAGTGTAGAAGAATAAAAATATTGCAATGCATTGGCTGCATGACAGCTTACTTAATATCTAGATGGAAACAAAAGGGTTGTGAGGCATGAAAACAAATTACTTTTTTAAATACATTAATGGAATGCCAGTCAAAATCAAGTACAAGAAAAACAAGCAGCACTCAACTCAAACCACTTCTTGCACTGCAGTTCTAATTATAATTTATATTCAGCTTTATTAAAGTACCAAGTAACATGCTGAAAGTAGAAATATCTGATGCCCCCACTTGTAAACATGTTTGTTATCCAAGAAAAGACCTGCTGCTTGACAACTATCTACTTGTTTCATGGGGAAAACATGATCAAAGTAAAAAATGAAAAGCAAATAAGAAATAAGCTCAAGATACATTGCTTAAAAGGATTACTATACAGGTTATGGACCACATGATTGGCATTCTGTTTAGTTTATGGGTAAAGCCTGCAGAGATGACTGGAAGTCTCCAAGTGTAATGAGCTTCTTAAAATAACGTAATCCTGTCCTTTATTACAAATACTGTCATATGCATTTCAATACCCAAGGCTTATACATTATCTAGTTAAGTGTTCTCTACATGGCAACAACAGAAAGGCTTTCAATGTTGGCAATTCTTTAACAGTATGCTTATTAAAGCTTACTTGCATCTTACAATCTCAGCCAAGCTTACCTGCTGGTCATTAAATTATTAGTACTGAAATAGCCCAAGGAACTAAACCTTTTCTGCAGTATTAATAGAACAGTTTGAAGGCACAGGTTTATCTCACAGAGGAAAACCACTGCTCTGAAAAAGACTCTTCATCCATGCCCATCAAAGATCATCCCTAGCAACTTGGATCTGTGGGATGAGAACAAACAATTTACCTCAGAACTGCTTCCTGTACTACTAATGGGCAGAAGCAGATCCTAAATGTTTTATCCCTTGCATGGTTCACCAAAAATTATTTATGGCATGACCCAATTATTCTCATGAGGGGTGATATGTAATTATCAACCATGGAATGAATAAGGCCAGTCTAACAACAAATTAATTCAGATACCAAAAGGGTAATTGGTTAGGCATAAAATGGCTCACAAGTGCAGCTAACCTACTACTTACCTATGAACCTATAACATCTTATCTGACTTGTCCTAAGTTTAATTTGGCAAACTACCAAAGCAGAACACTAACAACAATGACACATTTTATCTCTTCTCAGTACGCATATACCAAAAATGGAGCTAGGACATTTGCTCGAATAAGCAAATGCCCGAATCCATAACAACCAAACACACTTTAACAAAAGTACTTTTATCGAAAAAGCACTTTCATTAAAGCATATTACAAAAAAAAAAAAAACACTGCATTAACATTTTAACAGGGGTGCCCCCCACACCCCCCCTACTTTAATATTGTCCCTCCGAGACTGCACTACAGTGGTGAAAAGGGAATTTTCCCTTACCCGCACTGTAGTACAGCCTCAGAAACAGGCATACCTACATGATAGTGCTTCTTCGGTGAAAAGCACTTTCACGTAAGTATGCCCGGCCATTTGGGTTTCTACTCACCAAAAATATACTTGAGGAAGGCACACATCAATGCTAATAGCGTTTTATTTCAATAGGATTGACATATTACTTTGTTCGAGTTTCATTTGTTCTGTCACCTTGAACAAAAAGTAGATAAAGTCATGTGTTTTGGGGCCATTTAACAAACAGCCTCCAACAGTCTTGACAACCTTTTATGAAGGCAGCATGTTTGCATTTGACAATGGTATGACAAAGCATACTAAAGGAACCTAGCTTCTCTATGGCACAATACACATAATTCTCATAAAACTATCATGTGAATTTTCTTCTATCAGGTAAGAATGACCATAAAAACCTCCATCAGATGAGTGCCTGTTCCTTTGCACAATACCGTTACATATACATATATATACTGTTATGCTGTGGTTCTGCTTGAAGATCTTTCGTTGCACTGACAAGGGCCTAGTGCTTGGTTTTGAAGGCTTATATTAATATGTATGGTCAACCTCATTACTAAATCTATGTGCATCTGGAAATAAACAAATAAGACACCCAATAGACTGTGATATGTTCCTAATCCACCTTCATATCCAGTGACTGGGTCCTGTTCGGATTAGGAGCTGATGCTCTAAGTTACTTTGGTTGGGTTTTGGTAAACTGAGTAAGGGCAATGCAGTCAACTGTGAGAATGGGATGCTAGCACCAAGAAAGCTGGTTTAATGGAGTCTGTTTCATAGTACTAATACTATGGCTGAACAGGCTAAAGACCATTACAGAGCAACAGAAAAGGGAGACAGTGAGTGAGATAAAAAGTCAAGACTAGTTATTCCTGTGTAAGACCTTATCAAAATAGAAATAATTAAGGTCCATTTTTACCTATGCATTCATAAAGCAACAGAAAGGACTGTATTTGCTGGTTCACCCTGAATGAAACAAAGCATACCTTTCTCCATGATATGGGGAGCAACAACAGAGTATATTTTCTGCATATAAAACCTCTTTGACCATTAAAGTAAAAACTCCTACACTTTGACCTTGCTTTGCTGCACCTCACAGATGCCTTTTAATCATTAGCAATAACCACACTACTGCCTTTCCTTTGCATTTACACTCATCATTAACATTCACTAGTTGTTGTACATTTCTCACATACTTCTATGCCTTGTGTAAGTTAGTCTTCATTTTCTTGCTTTCTCAATTAAGCAAATTTAAGTTGCCACACCCTCCTCTAGTCTCCACTTTACTTGCTATGCTTGCTTGTACTGATCTCCTCCTATCTTACCAAAGTATGCGCCTTACTGCAAACTTGCATGTCATTCACAAAGTGGTAGAACAATCCTCACAGCAGCTTCCATGCAAAGCATCAGATCAAGATCTTAAGAGGGACTAAATGCACCCTCCCTTCTGGGACAATAAAAAATACTACAACACATACCACCAAGAAGAAAACTTGAGTCTCTGCACTCTACTTCTAACTTCTTCAGTTCTTCTTCAGCTGCTAGCACCCAGCACAGCTATTAGCTGACAAAATATATTAGGCCACCAAAAAAAATAAATGAATAAAAATCCAAATCCTTCACTTTACTGTGTCAGACTGACTCACGAATCGATTCGAGTCAGTCCACAACCCAAACTGGCTGCAACTGTTTGATTCTCACTCTTTTCCCAGCACATAAAGCCCAGGAAGAGAGTGACAACCAGTCAGCAGCCATTTAGCACAAGCAAGTCATGTACATGCCTGCAGACGTCGCAGTCCGAACCCTTTCCAATTCTATGTGGTTTCAAACCTCATAGACTGCTGGGCATCACACTGATGCCTTAATTTGCTCTCCGGGCTGCAGCAAAAACAAAGAGAAAAAAAAGTCTTTATTTAAAACTGCCGCAACCTGAGGTGGT
Organism: Protopterus annectens; assembly: GCF_019279795.1. Lineage (NCBI taxonomy): Eukaryota > Metazoa > Chordata > Ceratodontiformes > Protopteridae > Protopterus > Protopterus annectens. The sequence continues at coordinate 616,361,599 of NC_056728.1, read as the reverse complement.
CAAAGTGCGCATGCAAGTACTCGCCGAGGCAGGAACTTGAAAGACGAGGTGCAGAGTCAGAGTAGTCAACCGAACTGTCTGAGACAGTAAAAAAAAATAATAAACAAAAAAGTACTTTTTTCTTTTTTTTGCTGAGGGGGCTGCAGTCCGGCAGACCGATGCCATGAGCCGCCCCTGCTATAACATTAATACATTAAAGATGTGGGAAGATCTGCCGTGAACTTGCAAGTTGAATGCATACAATACAGGCTGGAGAATCTTTGCCTTTAGTACAGCTGATGGAGTCCTGGCCAAATGAACAAAACTAGGAAATACATTCTAATAATAAATTAAGGAATACTGCCAACAATGCCTGCTAGAACTAGATTGACAGCATATAACGTAAATATTATACCTGGAAGGATGGATTGTCTGAAACCTTGCTGAGTACCAGAGTCTCACAAACAATTAGTAGAAAAGGTCAAAAGGATGCTCAAGTTGAGAGTAACACATGAGTTACATAGCAAGTGAGTAAGTCCAATACTACTATTTACTAAAAATGATGGATGCAACAGATTGTGAAAGATAAAAATAATAAACTCGGTGATAAACCAAACTGTGCTTTTAATGCAGAAATTTTCTACTAAATTTAGGAGCTGCATTCAAAATATATTTCTTAGTATCCTCTGTGATCCTTCCTGTATAAAACCATTCCTCAATAAAGGAATCAATAAAACAATATGATTTTTTAACTGCAGAAAAAGTAACTTTTTCATAGAATTCATCATCAGCCAACTCACATATTCTGCATGTATTCTGCAGTAATTTTCTTATTTTTTATTTTTATTTTCTTAATAGCTCATTGTGTTTCAACTTAAACAGTACCATACCAGTACAGAAGTCAGATTTTATGTACATGAGATGTGCAGCCTGAATCATAGTAGACCAAATGTGTCATAAAAAGCTAGGGTAGATGAAAATGCATGTGATCTTAAGGATGGGCTGTCATGTCAGATGGATGGTGAGTTGCTGTGATGTCATGACGTTAATCATGCAGGTGATCTTATAGACACTGATCTCACCGTGATGTAATATTGAGACTTCTAATGAGAAGTTATACTTCATGTAGATGAATGCTGATGTAGCCCGCATGGAATATGTTGTGGTTTTCACCTCTACTATTTCCACTACCTTCCACTACCTTCTTGAAACGCACTTGTAGTGTGATGTGATATTCTCCCACATGTCTGGCAGTAACCTGTCCTCTGCCCCTTCCAAAACTGACTCCTAATTGAGTCTAGTAATTCTTCTCTAGTGTATAAATGGAGGGCGACATGGATACTTGGTGTGACATCATGCTATAGATCAATGTGATTATAGAGTTATCACTACTCCCTGCCATTTCATCGTAGATGTAGAAATCCTAACATGCATACTGAATGATTCTAACCACTTCTAGTTGACTTTCTGTGGCAGTGTACTTAGACTGAACAATGTCACAGCTGGGCAACCAATCCTTTATTTTTCCTGGGGTAGCTTTGGCATATGCCTGTGCTATGCACCCTTTTGTAGAGGTGCCACTGTGGACACTGTTACCACTGTGCTAAATTGCTGAAATCTCAAACAAATGAAATATCAGCTTACAAAATCTTCCCTGAATGTATGTACAAACCTTGAGACAGAATAACAAAAGAATAAAATGCTGCAATAAAAATACATTGCTTGTCTAAAACAGCCTCATTCAAGACAAATTATGAATGTCTAGTGCTTGTATAAAAATGTATTTTCCAATCAAACATACAACTACCAATGTACATGAACATTTAATTGATTTAAATTAATTCCTCTAAAAAGGCAGATGTAAACTAGTTATGAGAAGTAACCGCCAGAAAATACACCATCAGTCTTTTACTGGTTTAAGATTAGCATCCTTATTAGCTAAAGGTCAACAAAATGAAATATAGGTTCATGGATGAACATGGAAGCCTAGGTAATAACCTGAGGATGGAACCAAACCCTGTACTGTGGGTTTATAAGGTGAAGATCTTAACATTATGCCAAACCAACCCACACAAAATCTCTACTTGTGTTAATATTATGTTAGCCAATATGGGATTTGAGCCCACATTCCTTGCCTTAGGAAGCCAGTGCCCTATCCATTAGGCCACTGGGGCCTGAAATGAAATGTTGCATACTTTCAAACTGCATTCATCTCTGAAACTGAACTGTGTACAGCACAATAAATATTATGTTAGGAAAATGTAACATCTGAGATAGACTGTAAATTTCTGTCAGAGACATTTCTAAATGTGAAAAGATAAAAAATACAACATATATAATTTCAAACTGGCTCAAAGACAGGACCCAAAGAGTGAAAGTTGTTGATTCCATGTCAGACTGTCAGTCACAAGTGGAGTCCCACAGGGACTTTTGTTTTCTACAAAGTGGATTTCCCTGCTAATTACAGCACTTACAACAATCCTGCTATGCTGAAACCCAGTGATGAAAGCACTGTGAACACACATAAATCTGAACTTTGACCACAGTGTACACAATGGTATTGAAAGTCTATGTTATGCACATCATAAATCATGCCATCACATTCAGATCTTAGGTTTGTATGACAGCACTGTACTCAAACCTCATCAGAAGACTAATAGAGTATAATGCTGCCTTTTGCATGTATCTCATCAGACACATGCAGCAGCTAGAGAGACCACAGGGGTTTCACACCAGGAAAACACAGGACCTACAAACCATGCCATGATGTTTCCAGATAGACTGAAAGCCATGTCACTGTAATCTGTATCTTATAGAATTATGTGCCATCTGTATGGCCTCCAGGCCAGTCTCTGATCCTGCCCTGGTTGGAATGGTGCATATTCACAAATCAAATATAGCTGCTGACATCAGCAGTGTCTAGTATGAAGAATATGGTAATAACAGTATCTCACATGTGGGTGTAAAATGCTCTCTGTAATGTCAAGCAAGTGTGCAAACACACACACACACACACACACACACACACACACACACACACACACACACACACACGCACACACGCACATACACACCCACACACACCCACCCACACCCACACACACCCATACACACACACACACACACACACACACACACACACACACACACTTGATTGCATTGAGAGTAGAATTGTCTACTTAAGCACATAGACTACAGAGACCAGTACTTTACGCAAGCACCATGATGCAAGCCTTACTTTTACAAGGCTGCAGAACAACTTTTAGTGGATGACATCAGCACTGGATGTAGGAGTGCAGAGGCCATTCATAGCTCCATACGTTCATAGGAAGTTACTATGTTAATGGACCTAGAGCCTTTACATGCCTCGCCATGTAAAAACCAAAGTACCCTTATTGAGCATAGTTAGACGATCATTGTTAGCAGAGTGATTTTGTGATCAGCACCGACTGCCCCTGTCTATGAGGAACATAGATGCCACCCCTGGGGTGAGTTTATGATCACCCATCCATTTGTTAAGGTTGTGCTTGAATAGGGTCACTGAGGAACACTGATTCACAAGCAGTGGGAGCCTATTACAGAGGAGCAGCAATTGCTGGGAGATGTGTATGTCTCTCCAGTATGTTCTGTTTATGTCACAGACTAGGTTGAGATGGAGCAAGTTATTCTTGTCCCATTTGAGTTGTGGATGTCCAGCATTGACAATAGGGCAGGGTCTGAGTCTGCTCTGTAGGTGAAGCACAAGTCACCTTTCAGCAGCATGTATGATACTGAGTACAGTGACAAGGCTTAGTCTTTCCTTGTATGTCATGTTTTGGAAGGCCTGGATTCTCCTGGTCAGAAATCTTTGTGGTTTCTCAAGTTGCTGCATGTGTCTGGTGAGGTGAATACAGCACAGAGCATTGCACTCAATTAGTAGCCTGGTAAGGGTCAGGTACATCAGAGCTATGACCTCACTGGTCTTGGATGTAATGCCCTTATTTATGAGATGCACAAGGTATAATGCTTGTCTTGCTAGTATGGACACATAGTGATCAAAGTTTGGATTGCTATGAATCTGTGTTTCCAAGTCTCGCACCACTATGTTTGAGCTTAGAGGGGTGCTATGTATAACATAATTAGCAGGTGTACGTCTTTGCCAAAGGGGACAATGAGATACTTTTTTGCATTAAGTTTCAGTCTTTGAGTTTGGCACCAATCATGTGTCTCTGTCAGCCCATTCTGTAATATGTTAACATCTATGGGGGACTTTATATGACTGAACTTGGTAAGCCACAGGCCATCTACCTTCACTTGGACTTCATAGAAATAGTTTCCAAAGAGTAGAAGGCACAGCACAGATCTTTGTTGTACTTCACTGGCAACTGGTCTAGTGGTGGAGGTGGACTTCCCAACTTTGACAATGTGTAATGACAATTGGTAAGCCAGTTGGCCACCCATCTAGTAATGTATGTGTTAATCCCTAGATGGGAGATTATGTCTATGATACCTGAAAGGGGGATTGTGTCAAAGGCCTTGGTTAAATCAACATAGGTAGTATGTCCTGTTTTCCCTCATCCAGGGCTTTGGGAACATTATCAACGAAGTCCAGTAGTTTCAATATCCTTTTACCCTTACAAAACCAAACTGAGTCAGGTCAGGAGTGCTGAATGTCACCTATATCCTTGTGGATAAGGTTCATGATGATTATTTCCATAGCCTTGCAGATAAGGCTGGTTAGGCTTATGGGTCAATAGCTCACAGGGTCAGTTGATGGATGTGTAGGCATTTTCAACTGTGAAAATAGTTCTATTTCTGCATATTACCACATTGATATGTATTGCACATCATACAGCATTTCATATTAATTTATGTAGTGTAGTTGTTATATTTGTGAACAAGTACTGAGACATCAGGGTTGTAGTGAATGTGGAGGCAACACATGGCTGCATTGTAAATATGTGACATCTTGTTAGCTAGGGCCTTCATTTTATGTTTCCACATGTAGTTTCATGGCATGAACAGTAAATGAACGCTAAACAGCACTAATACATGCTAATAGTGATGTTGCATAGCTCATTGGCAAGCAGCAGGTTGTCTAACAGTTTTCAAAGTGTTTGCACATGCAAGACACACATTTCTATTACTTTTCTATTTTGAGTGCATTTAAGTAGTGTGTAAACATGAGCCATACTGCTAAAAGTCTGAAAGTTAGTAGTGAGTCTATAAAACACACGTGCTGCTTAGTTGAATCTGTGGGTGCAGGTGTAAATACATTAACATATTTATTTTTGAGCCCAGATGATACTGGCTTTGAATCCAGGTGTATCTAATACTTTTAAATAAACAGTGATAATGCAATGACATTACTTCTTCATAGTACATGGGTTGCTGTGTACTGGCATGGCACAGCAGGGTTAAATGGCACTGCATAGAGGTAACTGCAACATTGAAGGCCTGCTCACCATCACTTGGCATTAGTGCATGATGCCAAACTGTGCGCTTACATAGAGGTCAAAAAGTCAAGGGATCCACTGCTTTTACTAGTACTTATATATGTTGTGTGTGACTATTTTTGACCAGATTATAGGTGTTAAAATGGGGTTGCTAGGAAAATGGTGAAATGGGAAGCAAACAGGGGGAAGAACAAAGAGAAAGCAATGCAGGAATACACAGGAGGGTGGTAAGTAAGAACCATAGCTATCTATTTCTTCAAAAGTAAAAACTGATACTATGTGAATATTAGCTGAATTTGAACTGTCACATCAAAAGAGGGCTGACAACAACATAATTGTTGCATAGGCAATTGGGTTGAATTCAGTGTGTCAAGAAGACATGTGAAATGGAGAGCTATGTACAGGAAAATATTTTTTTTGTGGGACAGGTGTTCCTTTTTTAATTCAGTAAGAGAGGAATGCTGGGTAATGCCACAGATATTTCTGGTTCAGGTAAGTTGGGTAGGTGAGGAAGCAAATGCAAACAAACAAGACACACAAGATAAGGAAGTCACAGGGATGGTGAGGGACACAAATGTTTGGGAGACATCATGACTGGGATGAGGGAGGGGGAACACAGGCACATTACCCATCAAAAAGAGACAGCGAGAATTGAGTCCTTACCCACTGGACTGTCATCACTGTCCCCTTAATCCACTGTCAGCTGGAGTGCTTGATATCTTTTCCTCCCACTTACCATGAGAGAGAGAGAGAGAGAGAGAGAGCAGCCTCTCCAGCTGGCATAGGTGTACACCAATGGTGCAGTGCACAACTCTATGCCCCAACCCTGGTATCTCCAAGTAAGTGACGAAATCCCCATCACAACCATGGCTTCTGGAAGGTACCACAGCACCAGCAACCAGGGCAATATTACTTGTGGGTGTAGGTAGTGCAGGGGCAGCAGAGGCAGTGCTGCCAGGTTGGGTCCCAAATGTGCTGGGCATTGATGCTGGAACCAGTGGAGTGGGGGCAGGCTGATCCACTGGGGCTGGCATACCTCGCTGTACTGTATAGCATTTAGTGATTTGGTACAAATGGATGACATCAAGACATTTTGATGACACATAATAGAAAAAAAAAAGAGATAAGGGTTGCAATGACAGAAAAAAAAAGATGAAATTAGTACCATCATATGTGACATACAATGAAATAACACAATTATACAACTATTTTACCTGAAATATTACATTTAAATATACATCCTAACAAATACCCATGATAACTACAGATTGCTGAAAGTAATCCTTGAAATGTGCATATATTGCACATAGGTGTGTTCCAATTATACAAACTGCAGTTAAAAGCAGGGCACTTATGCTACTTGTATAGAGTTTAATTTAATGTAAATATTATTAAAGAAATGCAGTATGGTATAATTGTGACTTGTGGTATTTGAACCTACAACCTCTGACTACAGTCATATATTTGACTCCTAAAGCTGATTTATGCTACAAACTAATGCAAGCATACTTGCTTTTAACATCCACAATAACATCCGCCAAACTAACCAATATCAAAGGAGTAATATAAAAAATAAAACCATAGTGAAATGTTTTATTGAGAACATTAGCACTTTTGTAGTGATAAGCCACCACGTCTTCAGACATTGAAAATGCACAAAAATCAAGACAAATATATACACCTCTCTATTAAGAAAGAAACAAGTCAGATTTAATCTGATTAATCACTTGAGCACAAATGAATTACCTTAAAGAAACATAACTTCTTTCACGTTTAATGTGTACTAAGCATTAAATCATATTGATGATATAGTTTAAAAAACTTCATAGTAAAACAACAATCAAGCTGTTATAAAAGTAAATATATATCTGATTCATAACCATCAGTACAGAAACAAAACTTTCAATACAAAAACGCTATTTAAAAAGTGTTCTATTCTTAAGAAGAGGTTTAAGTGGAACTCTATCATTAATCCGTCTCCCCAAGTCTGCTCTAAGTCTTATAATCCATCTAGTTTCTGATGTTTCTGTATTATTAAGTAAATCCCCTCCAATTCATTCTCACTAATGACCTCTATCACCAAAAACCTAAACAAATGAAACTGACCATAAATAGAGATGTGTTTCACCAGGGCATTGGTTAAAACTACATTCCTAATACTCTGTAAATGGTCCCTGATCCTAAACTTAAACTTCCTGTTGGATTTCCCAGCATAAAAAAATAAACAAACACAAAACACAGCTAAATAAATCATGTTCAGCGATTTACAATTTGTGAACGTATTAAATTTAAACAGGTTTCCATTGTCTGATTGCAAAAAATCTACCTGTGGTATCTAAAAATAAACAGCAGTTACATTTATTGCAGGGGAAAGTACCATATCTAACATTCTGAGTGGAAAATCCAGATTTATCTTTAGAATAACATAGTAACCTTCTAAGGGACTTTTTGTTCATAAGCAAAAAGTTAAGTCTGTCCCCTACTATAGTCCTAATATCAGTGCCATGTGTTAGAATTGACCAATGTTTCTTCACTACATCAGTTATCAAATTGACATTACTAGAAAAATGAGTTGGGACACGTACCAACCATTTGTCGTACCCTTCCCCTTCTGAGAAGTGCTACTGTTATGTGAAAAATATGATATGGCTGTATCCATTCTCCAATCTGGTACCTCATTAAGTATATTCTTTGTAGTATTATCAGTATATCCCCTTTCAACAAATCTAACCTTCAAATCCAACAATTAATTTTGAAAATCTGTCTCATCAGTGGTCTCTCTAAACTCTTAATCCCTGACTCTCCACGATATTCCTAGAAACATGTTTCAGATGCATGCTTGTCCTGTGAAGGAACAATTTCCCATGGCATTCCTTCCTATAAATCTTAATACACAAACGCATTGCTGTGTTCTTAATAACTTTGATGTCTAAAATTCTATCTCAGAATGGGATCAATTCAAATCAAACTTAAGAAAAGTAGTACTGCCATTTATCGCTCAGTAAAACATTTCTAACTCAGATCTACTTCCATGCCATATAAGGAAAAGGTCATCAAGCAAAGCATTTATAGAATACAATCTGTCTCCATTTGGCTGACTCAAAGATGGTTTGCATCTCCCATGTGGCTCATGACCAAATTAGCATAACTATTAGCACTAGAGGTCCTTATGGCCACACCATCCCTCTGTAAATATAGCTGGTGATCAAATAACATAATGTTATTCTCAAGTGCCAGCTCCATGACTAGGCATATCAGGCTGACTAATCTATGATCATAAGTTCTGTCTTTCACCAAATACCTTCTAAGCATTTCTACACCTGTTGTAATAGGGATAGCTGTAAATAATGAGCACACATGTAATGTGACTAGTACAAATTCTTCATCATCCTTCCCTTGCCATCGTGAGATAAAAGCATATAAGTCACTCATAAAATGTTAGGAATCCTTAAAAACACTCTGATTCTGGTCTGTGCTGAATCTAAGGTGTTTAAAAATTGACAGAGGTTGCGTGGACCAAAAACTTTCAGATACTATAGGGCCTTTATGAATTTTTGGGAGTCCATGTATAATTGGAATTAGGCGTGTTTGAACTTTAAAATAATTATACAAATCCATACTAATATAATTATTAAGAAAACATTCATATAAAACATTATCAAGTCTAGTAATAATTTTATGCGTATTATTAAAACTGATCATTTTATAGATCATAGTATTATTCAACATTCTTTTCATTGTGGTATAATAATATTCACAGTCCATAACTACAATCAGACCACACTTGCCCACTGATTTAATAATGATAGACTCATCATTGTGCAAATTCCTTAGGGCCTCATACTCACACTTAGTCATATTATTAAACGTATTCCTCTTGTCTCACTTCTGTAACAAATCATATATGTCATTCTCACACATTTTTAAAAATACACCCAATACATAATGATTAACTGGAACGTATGTGCTAGGCTTTCTAAATAATTGTGTATGTTCCAAAGTACTATTTTTAAGCAACGTCTGCAACATATCATTCCTCCCAAATAATTTAAAATGAATGCTGGATTCAGTTACCTCAGTTTGTTGGGCAGGTATGAAAGTAGGGCCCTTATTAAGCTGCTTACACTCATCCTCAGTTAAACATCTCAAAGAGATATTCCAAATTAAAGACTGCGCCTGTCTTTGTCTTGCCAGATCTTTTCTAATGTCCGTGTGTTTGTGGGTTCTTGCTGTATCTTATTTTTGATATGTTCTCTGCTGCTCAGTCATTATCTTTTCTCCTGCAGTCTTCAATCTATTACTCCAGCTAATTTGATGGGCAATATTTGAAAAAAAAGAGTAATTTCCCTGTTGAATTGTAGTCGCCTTCAGATTATTTGAGGTGTGTTGTATATTAGTCTTCCCCTGAGCAGATGCTATCTTGGTCACCACCATTCAGGCAATCTCCATTCGTAAAACCCACATCCAAAAACTTGCTGTGAGACTACAAAAGATGAATGCTTATTTTCAATTGTTTTCTGCACTTCTGATTAACTAAAACAATGTTTGCTGCATATCTGTTTAAACTGTACGACTGTATTTTAGGATTAGTGAATTGAATCCTTACCTCTATTTTAATCTCTGTCTTCATTTTGGTTCTCTGCTTTTTCTATTCATTTTACCTGCTGCTGCACTTGAAAATCACTAGCATAGACTAGGTTCAGGGTCTGCAGAATCTAGTACTGTTTGTGATTTTTGGAGCTTGTAGTACAGTTAATCTTTTGTCTAGAGAGGCCTGGCTGTGGTTCATGGGAGGGGGTTTCAGTTTAGTCTTATCTAGGTAAAGTTACTTCTTATAGGACTCTGTTTAGGGCATTTTGACTGGATAATACAAACTTTGGCTGGTTCCTGTTTCTCTGCTTTAAATAGCCAGTGTTTGAACCAGTTTGTGCTTGTTTGCTCAAAGGTGCAGTGAGTTAGGCCTTCTGGCCTTGCTCTGCTGTTTTCCAAAAACCTGCTATGAGACTACAAAAGATAAGTGCTTAATTTCAACTGTTTTCTGCATTTCTGATCAACTAAAACAATATTTGCTGAATATCTGTTTAAACTGTGTATTTTAGGTTTAGTGAATTGAGTCCTTACCTCTGTTCTAATCTTGTCTCCCCACCCTCCTGCACAACTGTTGTTGTGGTCTTAAAGTTTGGTGACTTTTGAGTTGCCTGCTTGTACTATAAATCTGATATTGGACACTCCTTCTAGTCCCATTTCATCAGCTTATTCTACTGAGTACAGTGAGATCAGTTGTAAAGGATCACGCATTGCATCCGCTCATTCTACTGATCACAGTCAGATTAGTTGTGAAGTCCCATGCCTTTAGCTTAACCTTGAATTATCTTCTGTTTCCTCTGTTTTTACTTAAAAAATGTGCATTTTCCTGCATTATTTTTCTGCTTGTGCTTAGGTGCTCAATTGCATTTATTCTGCTGCATTTGTTACTGCTTGTTGATAGCCTGATTAAAGTGTTCTGTATCTACCCTGTGCTGATTTTAAAACTGCTGAGAGAATCTACAAAAACTAAGTGCCATTTTTCAATGTATTCTGACTTATATTGCACTTGTATTTGATTAACTGTGCTGTTTTATTAACTTGCATTACATCTGCACTGTATTTTTAACTGTTTTACTGTTAAAATGTTTAATTAACTGAGTGTGAACTGTTCTTCTTTTATATTTAAGTGTGTATCTGTTCTCCTGTGTTAAATTGATCTAACAGAGTTAAATATCTTTAGCATAGTCTGGTTAGACATTTTGCTGTATCTAAGTCTGTGTGTGGTTCCTGTGTTTCCTGCTACGCCATATAGTGTTGTCTGGGGCTTACCTGCACTTAGTGGGAGTAAGTGAACTGGTTGGAACTGGTCTGGCATAGGGTGTTTAGCTAAGAGCTCAGGGAGAAGGTTTAATCAGTCAATTCCAGTGTTTCTATTATACTTTCATTTTTGTGGTATTTAAACCCATGTTTGCATGGGTTTGCACTTGTCTGTGTGTTGCACACTGCTGCAGTGCTGTTTTAACCTGGATCTCTGCTGCACTTTTTCCCTTCCAGCACTCCTGTGTAAGTGAGGCCTTCTCTTGCAGCTATTGTATTGATTTTATCCAGCCCCACTCACACCTATATGTACTCTTCTCAGATAGTACTCACTCTACTGTCTCTGACCTCTCTTCCACAGATTCTGACAACCACAGATGGGCAATTTCCCATGGTTTCTTCTGCTAATCTGATTGATATGGGCATCCTGATACAGTGTAGCAACTGCCTCATGTACACAGACAATGCTCTACTACTACCACCTAGGAAAACAATATGTGAGAGATGCAATTACATTACGAATCTAGAATCCTTGCTGTCTGAATCACAAGCCAGTACATCTGGCACTGAGAAGGTTGTCTTCACAAACACTACACTACAAACACCACATCTCTAACACCACCCACACCTGTACAACACACTCCCACATATGCAGAGGTTCTCAACAAAAACATACCTAAATAAAAGAAACCTCTGAAGCTAAAAGACACATGTTCATCACAACCCATAGGGCCAAGCACCAGAGATAGTACACACACCTGTGTCTCACAGCCTCTATGTTCCAGCCACAAACTCAACAGACTAGTCAAAGGAGACTCTATCATGGAAAGACAAATGTGCCCCTCATCAGGTGAGACAAGTAGAAAGTCACCATAAGTTGCTTGTCAGGTGTTAGAATCCACCATATTATGCACACACTCAAGTCTTTCAACAACCATACTGGTATGACTCTGTCATAGTCCATGTTGGTGTGAATGACTTGAGATTTACCTCTCTGGATTATATGAAGAGAGAAGTGATTGAGCTTGTAGAATATGTGTCCCATGCAGGTATGTCCCTAGCCTTAAGCAGCATCCTACTGTCACCCAGACTGATGCCTCAATATAAATAGAAAATGACTGACTTTAACAACTGACTTAGTTTCTGGTGTCATTCAAAGGGAATCCAGTACTTGACACTTGGGAGGACATGATTGACAGACCACAATCCTTAGCCAGAGATGGCCTTCTCATGTCCCCCCCTAGATTCTGACAAAGGCTCTTGACTCCCACAATGTGCCTTTTTTAGGCAAACTCATGAGGGCAAGATTACCACCATGAAAAATTCTTCTAAATGAAACTTTAAAGCCATGCTGCTAAATGTAGGAGTCTTAACATGAAACTGCACTTATTGCAAGCATTCCTCACTCTGGAAGATGCTGACATTTATGCAGTCACTGAAAATTGGTTCAAAGATGCTGAGAACACCCCAGCCTTACCAGGTTACCTGTCCTGCCATACTTTCAGACCACAGATGGAGGGCTACAAAGTCAAATGAAGTGGAGTTCAAATATTTATCAAAGACATACATACCTCCCGGCTGGTCAAACAGTATGATGCACAGGAAACAGTCCAGGTGCAGTTGTCTGTTGACAAAACAACTATTCAAATCATAGCTAGCTGCAGACCCCCAACCATGACTCAGGACACCCATTCCACCTTTCTGGACTTAGTTGAATCCATCAAGATTCAACCCTCTACCCTGATCCTGGGTGACTTTAACTACACAACCATAGAGTGGAAGACCTATTCTAGCCCAAACACAAATACTCAGAGACCTCAACTCCATCAGTGTCAATGCATTGGATCAGCTGATCAAAACCCCCATGAGACGTTAAAATATCTTGGACCTAGTACTAACCAACATGAGTAGCCACTGTACCACCCCTACAGTGTCACCCTCCTTCGGAAAATCTGACGATAAAGAAATCACTTTCAAAGTCACCATCTTCCCTGAACCCCCTTCCCTTGCTAGGGTCAAAACAAAAAAACTTTTCCAAAGCTGACTACAACATCCTGAGATCAGGTATAAGCAACTTCATAGCCATCATCCCTTCAGTTGGAAGTAACACTAATTTCCAAGCCTAAACCAAAAAACTATATGAGCACCTACACAGTTGCATAGACTCAGCAACACCTGGCAGGACCAAATCATCTTCCTCAAGGAAGAGTAAACCTGTCTGGTGGACAGCAGCAGCAGTACACAAACTATATAATAAAAGGAAAAAAAGTTGCTGTCCAGGACCAAGAAGGAGCAGGTGCCAAGTCAGATGCAATCTTTCCTTTGAACAAGCAAATAAGGTCACTGGTGAAATTCTCTAAGGCTAAATTCAAGTCCAGATTGGCCACAAACACTAAGAACAATCACAATGCCTTCTTCACATATGTCTGCAATCTCACAGATAACATCCAAATCTGCTCTGAGCTGGTGGTCAGGAACACCACATACACAAATGCAGAAGATATAGCCAACCTGCTGGCAGACAGGTTCAGTGAAAACGTCACCCCATCCCCGTAAAATCCTTCATTAGTACATCATACAATTAAAAAATCACAGTTTAAATAACTAGCACAAATAATCACATGATGTTGTACAGCCAATACGCAGTTAAAATTAATAAAACAGTAAAGCAATAAAATTAACTTCATCTCAAACACATTTGCTTCTGTTTGAGAACAGGGTATAAAGACACTCCCAGGATTCATGAAGCTTACGCCAGGCTCCAGAGTAGCATTGGCAATCTAGTGCCAAATATGGCCACTGAGCGATTCAGGTACGAGCTGTTTCCATGTGCACTACCAGAGTACGCCAGAGCTGCACAGCTCTCGGAGCATGTATGCTAATTACCCCATGTGCAGCAGTGTAGCATGCAAATGAAGGTATATAGCGATTCATGAAGTGGTGCAGGAATAGCGTAAGCATGTAGAAATGTAAACCAAAAAAAAAAAAGGTTTACATTTTGTCAAACATAAAATCGGAGCTATGAAAGCAGACCTAGCTTACCTATTATAATGTTAATATATGCCAATGGCTAAATATATAGCCAATGACATAAAAAAACATCTACAACATATAAAAAATAACATTTAATGTCATGGCCACACTAACGCAAAGTAAAACTGCAGTGCATCTGTGCGCAAATGGGATCACAAGGAAAATATATTTAGATGTCATAAATCTGTAATGTAACACAATTCATGATATCCCATAATAGTCAATGGCACGCATGCTACACCACAACCATGGCACAAGGGTTGCTATGGGTCTGTGACAGTGTTCTGTGTGGTAACTAGGAATTAGCAGTCAATGCCATGCAAATGAGTCAAGTAATACTGAATTGCAAATGCCCCACCAGTAAGGATGTACCACACAGCATAGCGGCACAACACCAAGGAGTAGCCTGGATGTAAACATGACATCAAGAGAGGGGCGTGCCACTGTAGCTGTAAGTACATTGGATCATTGCTAATCCGTGTTGCCTGTTCCTAAGCAAAGCCACAAGATAGGGGTGTGGAAGTAGCCATAGCTTTGCTTAGCTGAGAGCACACAAGGTAACCGAAAGTTTATGTGAACGTGGATGAAAACGCGCATGAATCCCGGTAAATGGCTGTGCGTGGCGTGCACCACAGCTGAAACAGGAAGGATAAGGGAAGACAATAAGGAAATACTGCAGCATGGTAATTGGAGTACAAATGAGTAATTAACACCTAGGAACTGACAGTGGGCCATAGACAGCAGCTAACAAGGCTGCTAGCAGCTACCTGCAGGACAGGAAAGGGGAGGTGCCGTACAGCAAAGAAAAGAGAACTGTCACAGCAGAACAAAGCAAACTTGCAGTAGATAAGCTATTATAACACATTTCCCAACACAATCCTGGGTTGTGAAAGTACAAAACAAGAAATCCAGTAGTTGGAAGCATGCCTGACAATGGGAGGGGAATCGGGTTGAAAATTTAAGTAAAGGGCAATAGATGAATCACGGCAGCCAAGCATAAGTCAACACCAAAGGCCCCACAATAGCAGTACCTGCTGTAAAACCAATAATTAAGATACCCTGCAGCTGGAATAGCACAAACACACCCAATTACACCAGCATCATCCATTGCACAATAGTATAAGGTGTGAAAGCCCCCCACACACACTTGTGTATTCCCAGACACTCTGCACCATTGGTGTATACAGACAGGGAACTTTTAATATGTACATGTTAGGGACTGCCATAGCTTTGATTCACCAGAATGTGTTGGAGACTGATAGTGGTGTGGAGGATGATGCTGACAACCATCTCAGGCACCGGAGGTGGAGAAGAATGTTCAGACCCAGGGTAACCTACCAGAGGCTACATGATCTGGAGATAGTAGAGCGTTACAGGGTGGACAAGGACATCATACAGCAACTTGTTGTGCTGTGCCGGCCATGCCTCAGAGCCAGAAGTAACAGAGGGGATCCCATCCCAGTGGACACAAAGGTATGTGGAAGCTTGAGAATATTAGCCACAGGTACCTTCCAACGGCCAACTGGGGATATCATGGGGATCTCACAGGCATCAGCATCCTGGATACCATGTTACCACATGCCAATGACCACATATACTTCCTCCGAATGCAGCAGGAGTTGACCAGCAATATGCGTCTCTTCCACCATGTGGCAGACTACCTGGAGGTACTGGATGCAATAGATTGCACGCACATACACATCAAGCCACCACCCAGTGAGCAGGATAGGCGCTACATAAACTGCAAGGGATTCCCCTCCATTAACTTCCAGGTCATGTGCAATGCCCAGAGCATTATTATGGATGTGTGTGCTGGCAGCCCTGGAAGCTATCATGACTCCCACATCTGGCATGCCTCACAGCTGTATCAGGTATTTGCCAGGGGGGGACATCCCATATGGCCACCTGGTGGGAGATGCTGGCTATGCACTGGAACTGTGGATGATGACTCCCATCAGAAATGCACATACAGCCATGCAAGAATGCCATAATGAGGCACATGCAGAAACCAGAATCATCATAGAGCATGTGTTTGGGATGCTGAAATCACGGTTCCATTGCTTGGACATATCTGGTGGAGCCTTGCAGTACTCTCCAGGCATGTGTGCCCATATCTTCATAGTATCTGCCATGCTACACAATATGATCCTGCAGAAACAGCTGCAGCAGGGACAGAATGGTGAAGGCCCTCACAGCCAACCACCATTGCCAAGGGACCTACATGCACAGAGGGACTCAGACCATGAACACCCTGTGCTAGCCCCAGATGGAGGCGTGCCCAGTATGTCCATGCCTTGGCACAGAGGGATTGTATAGCACACACACTGACAGTGTAGGCACTCATGGACTGACACCCTTCTCCACCTACACACACAGCAAACATGGATGGCACACACACACGACCACCTGTAAATTGTCATGTATAGATGGTCGACTGTGTGCATCCTACATAGGTAGCCCTTAACTATTGTACACACAACCGCCATTGGCACAAGGTAAGTCAATACCTGAACAGTAAATTAAGCTATCAGCATGGGTCCATACTGTATGTAGAGGTTCATAGATACATAGGTAGGTACATGCCCAACTGCCGAGGCAACTCATAAGCATATGCAAAAAGTGTCTACTGTCGCCACCCCATCGATTAACTAACTGTCCCTCTGTGGAGCAGAGCCAATTGCAGGATCCATGTGGTGTATCCACTGTTCCCCACCCCACTCTGCAAGGATTCCCTGGAGTGTTAGTGAGGGGTTTTGTATAATGTAATCAGGGATGTAGTTCCAAATAATGGGAAGTATCCCTGACAGAAATCTTCACAGATGTTTACATGTTACATAGTATACCTTAAACACATATAAATGGGATACCTACCACATACCGATTGCTTTACATACTGACGCACATAATCCCGAGGCTTAAGGTCCGAAAGAACAGAGTACCGAAACACCAGATGCACGAGGTGTAAAATCACGATGTTAAGTGACAGTTAGGCAGTGCTTCTGGTGTTGCGGTTCAGGTAGGTTACTGTGTATAAGTGTATTTCTTAGGGCTGTAGTGTGTGTAAGTGTGTGTTCTGCATGTGGTGTGTGTTTTTGGGGGACTGTAATGTGTGAGTGTGGGTTAGCTTTGTGCATCTGTTTGCATGATCTAGGAGGCAGAATATTAAAATAGGGGGATGTGGGAGGCACAGACACCTACATGGGGGGTGTAGGGGGGCTTGGCCACCTGCTCATACGTAGTGTAGGATGGTATGTTTGGATGTGGTGGGTAGCAGTGTATCTGTGTGTGCGTGTATGTGTTCCATGTTTGTGTTACTTTCGCGAGTTACTGTCTCTGTCAGTAATGTGAGGTATGGGAGTCTGGGCCCGGTAGTGTGTTCGTCTGAACTCTGTGGTTTCGGGATTCCATAGGTATCCCGTATACAGCGGTTGAAGTGTTCATATATGTGTATAACATGGACCATAGCAATCACACATTCCGCCATATAGCAATCACACATTCCGCCACTACCAACCTTTGTGAACAAAGGATATGGAGAGTATATGCTTATACACTATTACAATTATGTGCTATGGACATGAACCAGTGATAGTGTTACCACGTGTCCTACTTTGCGAGGGACAGTCCCTCTTTGGGCGGTTGTGTCCTGACCAAATATATTAAACTGGGCAAATGTCCTGGGATTGTAGGACATAATTATGTCCCATATGTACTGTAATAGTTGCATACAATAGTTATTTCTGTATCTAAAATACCTACATGTTACAAGAAACAGGATATGCAACTAAACTGCTACAAGAATAAGCTTATATTTAGGCAAGAAAGGAAAGTTCTATCCCTTGTACTGACCCTGGGTTTGTGTCGGCCTGTAAATTCTGATGTGTGTCCTGAAAATGTCCCACTATGGCCATATGAAAAGGTGGCATCCCTAGCCAAAGAGGGTCAGTCACCAACACAACTACGATGACTGCAAATACCTATGACAGAAATACACAGCATTCATGTAGCAACACTTTATTACATTCAGATGTATGACCGAAGGGATTCAAGGACTAATATTACCTGCATGCTATACTGGAACCACATAACAGTGCCTTAATGAATCAGTTTGCGATTACCATTGTATTAGTCCACAAAAGGATAAGTATTCAAATAGGGAAGAAGCCCTCACACACATATCGATTATGTATAAAAGCAGTTCCTACACACCTGCATCTGCTATGCACACCCACCAGCATCACCCCCACACCCAAACAAATTAGAATACAAACTGTAATAACATCACAAATCATTCACTCACTGTACGACATTTGCAGAAGCCTTAACATACCTTGTCAGAGACACACTAACATGGCCCTGTGTGAAATAGCTGCTGCTATACAATGGAACAGCTGCTGATGTTACAGAGTTTGTTTGCACTAATCCCATTTCAGAGGGTTGTGTGTACACCGGGATGTGTTAGCAATTACTGAGTAACAGCACAGTATGCTACACTTGTACACCAAATCAAGGATGTCTGGTGAGCACACTGTAAACCACATAACAGTTCATGCATAGCCATGCAGCCTTGAGCTGCCCAAACATCCTTGTCAAACTTAAACATCTGCAGAAGTATGAGGTACAAACAAACTCTGCATGTAGCAATGTTCTGAAATATAACAGCTTTACTCACATGTAGAACAAAATCATCTAGCCATTACACACAATCCACGGGAGTCATGAAGTTAATATATCTCTGTGTGTCTCCATATAGCTGTTGAAATATATAACAAACAGCACATCCAGGCCGTCTTCCTTGAAAGTAAGGCAAACGGACAATGCCCAAAAGGAATACTCAGTTATACACCACTGTTGCCATGGTATCGGCTAATGGAGTAGCTGCACAGCTGATGTGCATCTAATTAAATACATTGGAACACCAATTGGTGGACAGGATACCACATGTTACCGATATGTAGCTAGAAAAGGATGGGTTATCACACATTCAAACCATCCGTATATACCAGCAGAACGTTACAAAGAACATTGAAACACAAACTGAAAAGGATTGAATCAACAGTTAACGACACCTCGGGTTACTAATAAGGTATGTAGAACAGTCATTATGTCTGTGTATTTAGTACCTTTCTGTAGTATTTAAAGTGCGCGCAATCCATAGAGTGGAAACAATTATCTTGTAGTGATGTATTGTTGAGCATAGTAACGCTTGTAGTATTTGTGTGTACTGCTGTAGGTCACAAGGCAAACACCACATGCACCATAAGGGATGCTATATAAGGGCTTTGAACAGAAATACTCCTCGCCAGCCGCTGTCAGTGGCAGGGCTGGTCCAACAAGTATGTGCTATATCAGGGAATAGTATATGTTGATATATTGTAATGGTAGCCATATGTATGGGTGTATTACTGAGAATAACATGTCAAAGGTTGGGCCACTGTGCAATTATGATTTGCATTGTGGGATAGTGTGCCAATAACTGTGTAATGTATAAAACCAATAGCTCACGACCGAAGAAATCACCAGGAACTGGATACCTTGCAAAAAACTTTGTTTTATTTGAAGTATAAATCCACAAGATAGATGCTCACGAATGAAAGATTTAAAAACCAACAATCAAGTCAAGCGCTTTCGCCCGGGCTCTCCCAGGCTTTATCAAGACCTTGGTCCCCTGGTGGGTGTGTGGATATGTTGATTCAGGGCATTGGTGTTTATGAATTCCAGAAAGCGTTGAACTAATGTGCTGGTACACGAGTAGTTTTCCCAGTTAATGGTGGGGTAGGTTCAGTGAGACTATGTGATGAGTGTGGTGTGGTGAGAATGTTTACCTTCTCCACATGACTGTCAGGGTCAGGCTTGGTTGAAGAGAGCTTTACCTCCAGTTTGGCTAGATGAATGCATCTCTCACAGGTTGTAGTGTTGGGTGATAGGTGGAGAGGATTGTCTGTGTACATGAGACAATGTATACATTGCCTCAAGATGTCCAGATTCATCAGATAGACAGATGAGAACACTGGCAGTTGACTCTTGGACATGCCTGAATATAGATCTACTTTCACCTAGATAAGTGAGGAAAGTGAGTACAAGAGCTATTTTACTCTAAGCAAGTGAGAAAAGTATGTACAAAACCTGTATACCTCTAGGTAATGAGGAAGATTGAGTGTTATAGTAATTATTAGCTTATGTAGTGTTTACAAGTTCTGAACAAGTGTTGAGCATGAATAAGCAATCCAGATAGGGTCTTGGATGACATAAACACACGCCCCCCCCAATAGGTACACAAGCATATATCCATAATAATAGCTAGCAATAGCTGACTCAGGAGTGTTGTGGACAACATACAGAAGGGGCTTTGTGGGTGAGGTGTGTGTGACATATGGCCACACTCTGACAGCTACATATTGCATTGTCACTCCTATGTTAATAATCCTGTACCCATGAACTACCACCTAGGCAGCGGTCAACATAATGGACACTTGTGCGTAAGGGATGCAGCTGGGCAGTTATCTTTCCTGTGATAGCTACATCACCACACCTGGTCAGGTAGTCATATGTGGCAACCCTAATAATGACAGGGTGCCATCCATGAATTTAGAGATCATTGTCCAGCCATACACAACACTTAAGTGACCCATATCAGATAATATATTTCCTTTAAGAGGCATAGACCACGTGCAGATGGCCTACACCAGCCTTCCCATTCCCGATCTCCACTATGTAGCATGATGCATACCCTGAATAAATCCATGTCCAACCCAGTGATGTTGGACCTGCTACACGTACTCATCCTGATCTTGAACACATACTTCATGGACATCCACCTTCCACATGCTGGATAGATCCTTGTCCCATACACTTTACATAGTCCTGCCATACTATGCATTCCTGTCAATCAAAGCTGCACATCGCTCCCCTTTCAGACATGGTGTGATGACCGCATGGTAAATGTATCATTAACCCTGTGGATCAGTAATGTGGAACTGCTCCACCTGGCCCCACAGACCCGCCTGTCGGCTACTGCCAGGTAACCTTTCATCCTAGATTCATACGTGGCCAATGGCATATAGCCCACTAGTTGACTTTGTACATGCTACAGTTGATATCCATCCCTGTAAAATACCATCTGGCTAGCGAGTGTCCCATGTGTATTACATGTGCAACACAAGTGATACATGGCAGGATGTTGAATTGCTGTACAGTGCCATGTAGATGTATATGGCAGAACACATACATGTAAAACCTTATGTGCAAGTCTGCAGGGTCACAGGTCATGTATCTTAAGGCAGTGTAAGTCCTTATGTGTGACATATACACAGCATCAAGGTCAACTGCATTAATGTGGACACATCCAGCCATGTGCTGATGGGTAGGAACACTAGTACAGGTAAACAGACATGCCCACATCAAGACAGCATCCACATGGTGTATGAGCAATGTAATCAGGTGACACACACACATATATATGGTGATAATATCCACTCAACATTGAGTATCACATGTGTGTGACACAAACACATCAGTGTCATGTAGGTTTGCAAATACAACTATTTAATCTTAATAAATGAGATACACATGTATGTTCAGCTGTAGCACTGTATGTCTCTGTGAGTTACTGTGACCTGTCTCTATCATTATGTCTTCCAGGTATGTTGCGTGCAAGGCTATCGCCTTTTACCCGCTTGGAGGATGAGGCCCTCATCCAATACCTACTTGACAATCATGATATCCTGTTTAGCCATGTGCCACAGGATGTACAGCAGCGGGATGCCCTGTGGATGGAACTTTGCAGGAGGGTTAATGCTGTTGGTGGCCACAACCGCACATACAAGCAGGTGCACAGATACTGTACAGACCTCATTAGATAGGTAAAACAGCATGCAAATGCAAACGCCAGGGAACAAGGTGCAACAGGTGGTGGACCACCAACCCAGCCCCCACTCACACATACCGAGGAGCAACTGGCCAACCTGGAGACACCTACAGAACCACATCCACAAGTCTTAGCCAATATTGTGGAGGTGGGTGTCTCTCAACCACTGAGCCTGGAGTGCCTGGTAAGTCAGTACTGCACATATAACAACTATATAGTTGCATGTGTCACTGTACAATATGTAATGTAACATCATATGCAAGACATGTATACACACATGCCGCATACTATATTATGCTACTCTGTGTATGCACACATGTGCATACACCATAGTATAGTCTAATGTACTGATGTATGTGTTAGGCACATTGCACCCTGTAGCCATTATTCAGGCGTGGATTATGCTCATACTGCTGTGATACTCCTATTTAGGTACCTCTGGCGTTCCACTGCAACAGCAACCCATTGCAGGTAAGATTGTTATTATTTATCAGGAATCGTAATGTACAAATCTATTTGCCATGTGGCCATTTACAACATGTACACATAATGTATGGTCCTGTCACAATATACAGGTCAGACCTGCAATGCATCACAATGACTACCCATGTGCAACACTTGCAAATTATGTGAATCATCTCACCAACATGAATCCTCACAAACTGTCATTGCCAGATGTGTGGACAGCTGTGCATACAATGGTGGAGGTGCTGTTCACTGTAGGGACATGTACTGCAGATCAGAACTACACATGTGGTGAATACAAACAGTACTACACAGTGGGCTGGAATATGGCCAGTCCACAGGATTCACTGGTGTGGATCATAGCCCTGCTATGAATGTCACACAATGTGATGTGCTATCTTGACATGTCCATGACATTAGTGGCCTGGCTGCAACACTGCCTACCTAACCTGAAAACATATCCCACATACCACCCTTTATCTGCATAACCCTGTCATCAGTGGAGCATATATGTCATATGGGACAACACAGATGTGAAATAGATGCCCGTCACAATAATTCGGCCAACACATGTACACACATGGCCATGGAGGATGGCCACAGACATGGAGCAACACACACAGTAGATGTGATGTGCTTGTGTGTACACTCTGTCGTACAATGGCTACACATGGTCCAACTATGGCCTTTGTATAATGGTCATACTGTAGATGTGGAACACTAGACATCTTACAGGCCTGTGCATATCTTGTGTAGGCATAACGTCAATCCACCAGATAAGATGTGTTGAACATCTTGAGGGTGTCATGACATGACAGCAGTCACCTGTACAGTATCCAGATCAGCCCACAGATACAGTACATTCCCTTTGCTGGTGTCGGACATCAATGTCATACCTGCTCCTCGTGTGTGTGTGTGTGTGTGTGTGTGTGTGTGTGTGTGTGTGTGTGTGTGTGTGTGTGTGTGGTTCACAGATGTCATGTGGGACATGGTGTACCAACGTGTTCACCATGTCTGGCCATAGTTGCCAGGCAGCAGCAATATGGTTGCAGATGTGCAGCGGTGTCATCCGTATACCCATCAGTGACCTGTGTCACAACTTCCACATAATGGTTTAGTGTGTATACACCTCAGTGACATGGGTCACATTCCACAGTATATATGTACTGTATCTGAACGCAGTCATGGCTATGAACTCTGTCTGTAACTCACACTGTATAGCAATAGAGACACCTCATGATTCCCTGCAGTGACCATGCACATCAGCTAAATGTGCAGTATATCTGTAGGGTGGACAGACAACTCTGCATTGGGACACCATTGCCCCACTGTATATTTGACAGGACACCATTGTGTTAAACATGTATGCATGTCATTGCACACATGAGCAGATCACATGTCATACTACATGTGATTGTCAAGGTCATATGCCACACATCACGCAGGTGTACTGTTAACCTGTGCTGGTCTACATGGTGTAACACAGGGATGTATGCTAACTGCTACTATGATTGTTTAATTTGCATGCCATCTGCTATGACACATGCATGCTGTTGTGTGCAACCCAGGGATGTACGATAACTACCACTATTATTGTCTGCGCTGCATGCCATCTGCCGTATCACATGCATGTTGCATGCCTTCTGTCATATCACATGCATGTGTGTCTGTGTGTGTGTGTGTCTATTGTATAGATTGTTCTGTACAGTTCTTGTCTGCCCTCACGGGTGACGTAGGTGCATTGCCCTCCTGCGGTACATCTGATGTTAGTGTCCCCACAGACTCTAGCAGTGATGATGAATGTATGATTGAGTCACAGGCAGAGTTGTCAGGGGCTGAAACTGTGACATTGGTTGCCATTCCATCTATTTCCCCATCATCCCCGCACACAGATCCCATGCCTGCACATACCACATCACCAGTGGCCAGAGAGGAAGGATAATTGGTGCGTGGCAACTTGGAACAGGAAAATGTGGGGGCTATGGAAGGTGTTCCTGCACACCATGGTGTCAGCCACATGACTGGTGGTGCCCCACACAGGCACATGGCCAGTGCTGCTTGTAGGAGGACCTCTGGCCAACATGCTCCTGCAAGACAGAGCGCAGCAGCTGGTGTCACCAGATGCATGTTTCAGGCTGTAATGGCAGCACAGGCATGTGCTGAATGGCACAACAGAGAAGA
Organism: Protopterus annectens; assembly: GCF_019279795.1. Lineage (NCBI taxonomy): Eukaryota > Metazoa > Chordata > Ceratodontiformes > Protopteridae > Protopterus > Protopterus annectens. The sequence continues at coordinate 616,336,795 of NC_056728.1, read as the reverse complement.
TCAGAGGCTACAGAGGGCTGCTGTCCATTCTTTAAACAACAACATCCAGGCAATGGTAAATGCTCAACAGTAGATTGCTGAAGCTTTGGATAGACAGTTGGTTAAAATGGTTGGAGTCCTTGACCGTGGCATGACAATCTGTGAGTGTGAGCTGTCTGTGTTGGAACATCTGGTAGGAGTGAGGCATCAGGCATGTGGACATAGGCCTGCTACATCACCTGTTTCAGGTCTACTTATACGAGCTACCTCACATGTCCGCTTCCATAATGGCGGCAGTAGAAGCAGTACATCTGGTGCTGTGCTGTCCACACCACAACACAGCAGGCCATGTGCAAGTGGCCCGGGACAGTCCCAACAGGGACATGGTTCAAGTGGACAAGTGACATCAGACAGTACCCAATCTGCACCTCTGCCTGGTAGTGCCCGTGATACCCCTGGCAGGTACAGGTCACATGTCCATGGCCAGACACCGTGAACTGTAAAACTTCCCTCTACAGTCTGAAGCTGTCAATAATACCCCTGTGTAGGCCAGACACATGGCAAAACTGTGTGCATAGATACACGCACACACTGGAAACATATGTAGGGCACTGCAACACACACAAGCGTAACATCCACGCATGCCCAATTAGATCAAAGGCCCTAACCCACACACATAATGTCATCCAATGGCACAGTCTAGGCATCTGGTAAACATTATCACCCTGTGCTTATGATGATGCCTGTGCTGCATCCCTGACATCCACACCATCGATGCAGGGACATGTGAATATGGTCTGATGCACAGGGTGAGCAGACTAGGAAGATAAGTGTAGTTTACAATTGTTGAGTACTGTTGACAGGCAGCAGATATCCCATGTACTACAGGTGTACAATGCATTTCGTACTGTTAACAGTATGTGTCTTGTGTAACAACAGTAACTGCATGTTGGTCATGATGTTCTGCTGTCCTCCTTCAGGTCTATTTGCATGTGCCGGTGGATGTCAGTTTTTGCAGTTAGTGTCCCATATGTCAATGTGGACTACTCACAGGTATGTATAAATATACCAGCATGCACAGTGTAGCTGCCACATACCAGTAAGAATGTCTCATGTTACAAACACGTTTCCCGATCTAAGAGCATGATAGCTGTGTTTTAAGCTACTGTAGCCACAGACGTGACGTCCATACAGGGTGACATCACAGGTACAGTTACATGGAGTGGTGAGTTAAGAGAGTGGTCTAGTTGATTACAAGGGTAGATGCCAGTGGGAAGTGTGATGCCTCATTAGGAATCAGTAATACACATTCCCATGACAGGATCCCAACACACAACTGCACCCACACTCTCAGGTATTGACTCATATGTATTCAGTGACACTGTAACACACCCACACACTCACGTATTCACTGACACAGTAACACACACTCGAACACTGTTGCTACTGGTGAGGTGAGGACCCCTGTCTATGTGCAAATGATCATTACAGTACTGTGCACCTACATGGTGCACCACAGAGAATACACATGTACAGATAGTCAGTATGACAAAAATATCGTTGACTCCCAAAGTATCCTTGCAGCAAACAATCAGCAACAATGAAAACAGCAAAACTGTCAGGATACACCATTTGCGCATGCTTCATCAGATCTGATGAAGCATGCGCATAGCATGTGAAAGCGCTTATCCATTTCTGTTGTTTGCTTGAATAAAGAAGATTATACGAACTATTCTCGTGGTGTATCCTGACAGTTTTGCTGTTTTCATTGTAGTCAGTATGACCTAAGATCAGGGATATCAACATGGATAGTAGAATGCATTGCCTGGATGGGGGGGTGGGGTCTTATCAGTTCAGTATGGTAACATACATCCTCACCCCAGGGACCAGTCAGCCCTACATACACACACTGTGGCATTCAGTATTAAATACACCTACGTCACGCACATACAGATACCTCACACATGTGAGATACATGCCCCTGCCTATGTCCTGCTTTCTACATTGCAGTCTGTACAGATTTGTACACTAGTGTACAGGAGAGTGAGTAATAATTGAAATGTATTCCCCACAATACGTGACATATATGGACACACACACAACCACACATTCCAGTACTGTGAATCTCAGACCTGTCTAGCTCATGTTATGTATGACAGACGTGCAGCAGTATTGCATGCCTTACAAACTGTACTGATGCTTCTTGTGGCAACAGTGCTGATATATGCACACGGGACATCTTAACTATTAACAGGTGTCAAGTGATTTACCTTCGCTGTCACCCTGACTGCTGTCTAAGTTTTGATTTATGTCCTTCAATTAATGAAACCATTGCTTACCGGTTACACAGGTTATTGTAGGACTGCTTGTGACACACCTGTGAGCTGTCCACAGCAAACATCCATCTACAAAGATGCCCCACCACTTAGTTATTTCCACACATCTGTCCATACCTGAGGTACATCTTCCTGTACATTCAGCATATCACCATATACAGTTGGCAATGTTGAGGCTGCATTGCAACTGCATGATGTACTAGGATACACGTCACCTGTATACATCAGCAACTGCATACGCATGTTATCTGAATGTATAACACTACGTGTACAGGTGTGTAGGTCCTACAATCCTGACATTTGAGCATGTTTGTAGGCATTGCAATTGGTGGACATGTGTAATGACATACATGACACATGGACTGTTGTATGATATGATGGGCATAATGGCTGACCGGTACATAGGGAATGTTACCTCTGTCAATATTGATATCACACCTTATGTACTGTTAACATTCAGCAGCCATGGACCTACATTCCATGTGCATGTGTGTAATGGCTGTAGCCACCCGTTTGCACAAAGGACAACAACAGCTATGCTATTTACATGTATGTTGAGTTTGTGTGTGTAGCATGTACATACCCAGGGCAGGTACATGTATGTCATATCCATACATGAGGATGTGTACTGGTGTACAGCAACAGTCATCTGCTAATGGTGGAAAGTACCGAGGGCCCCTGGTATGTGTACAGCTGACCTGGTTAGAGACAGTGGTATCATTGCATTGCATAACACATGATGCAACTGTGTCAGTACATGTGTAAACTCTACAGTTGATGTAGAGCTTGGTACAGTACACAGGTCAAGGGTCACATGGTGGTGTATCTTCTATGTCATACAACATGTATGGATGGGTGTTGGTGGTCCGGGGACATGGTGGTGTCTGAGGTTTACATCCTAGAATGCAGCAGGTGACACTGTGTCCTGCACATGACTCTTCTGTGATGCCTTTCATGGGGGGACCGGTCAGTACATGTGATTGGCCTTTATGTATGTGGGGACACCACCTGGAGCAGTCCGCACCTGTGTTACGGCCCACATGTCTGGTTCTGAGGTATATGGTGGTAGTGCTAGGTTCTGAGGTATATGGTGGTAGTGCTATCATGTACTACAGAGCCATCAGCCAGGTGTTCCTCACTGCATAGTTGTCAGTATTTCCCCATTGTTGGATCTACAGTGACCAGCTGTGAATATGGACGCTACACATCTAGCACTGGTTAGCATAAGAAAACAATGCAGTTGTCCTGTAGGTGTATGGGAGTTAACCTGTGTTTAGGACATTTGCCTTGGAATGGCACTGTGTGGGTTAATGCGACTTGGGTAATATCCCCACTCCTTTGAATCATGGATGCTTGTGATATGTGAAAAAGGCCTGCCTACTGTCAGCCATGTCATCCCAGAATGACAGCAGATGTTGTGTAAAAGACTGGTATCAAATATATGTAGAGCAGTGTTCCTGCTAACAATGACAACTAATAACACCAGAGCCCATTACAATGTGTTCTTTATGTCTACCTGTAATAGCATGGCCACTGTGGCCTTCCGTGTTTAGCATCAGAGTGCATCCCATTCAGCCCTGTGCTACTAGGAGTATGAGCATGCCCAGTATATACTTGTATAGATGGACACGTAGTAGTGCATTCCAACCAGCCCTGTACTACTAAGTGTGTGAGCATGCCACCTGTTCTACTGTGTATGAGTATGCCCAGTATATCCTTGTGTAGATGGACACATAGTGCATTCCAAACAGCCCTGTGCTACTAAGTGTGTGAGCATGCCCAGTGACACCTTGTGTCGGTTATATGCCTCTGTGTATGGGCATGGCCATTGTAACCCTGTATAGTGGTAGTAGTCGTCCATTCCACAGATGGGCATACTCCAGGTCAAGATGGAGTCCTACTTTAAACACACAGGTTCACAGGTATGTACATCTTAACTGCCAGCATCCCTGTTGATGTCCGCATTCCCAGAAGGTCATAATGACAGTCTTGAAATGTGTAGTCTGTGTGGCATGATTCGTAAGTATGTAGTATTGTAACAGTAATTTGTAAATAGACAGGTGTTCTGCTCCCAACACTGGCGTGTGTATGTCTGTCACCATTTGCCAGAGGACAGTAAATTGCTTTTAGACTGCTCGCACTCCATACATTTCTTATACCCACCTTTAGCAAGGCCGATGATGTCATCCATCTACAAATACACCTCTGGGAGTGCTCTGTCCCAGTAATCTCGGTAGTGCATTCTGTAACTGCGTAATGCTGTAGTGTAATAAAGTAATTAGATCAGTGTTCTAGTCCCCCACTTGCCATTTTTGTGTGTGTCCCCGTTTGCCTGAGGACTGAGTAATGCTTTTAGACTGATCACACGCCATACATTTGTTATACCCACCTTTAGCAAGGCCATTGATGTCACCCATCTACAAATACACCACTGGGAGTGCTGAGTCCCAGTAATCTCAGTAGCGCATTCTGTAACTGCATAATGCTATAGTGTCATAAAGTAGTTAGGTCAGTATTCAAATCCCACACTTGCCATGTGTGTCCCCCCATTTGCTTGAAGACTGAGTAATGCTTTTAGACTGCTCACACTCCATACATTTCTTATACCCACCATTACCAAGACCGATGATGTCACCCATCTACAAATACACCACTGGGAGTGCTGTTTTCTAGTAATCTCGGTAGCGCGTTCTGTAACTGCGTAATGCTGTAGTGTAATAAAGTAGTTAAGCTGGTGTTCTAATCCCACAATTGTTGTGTGTCTGCATTCCCATTTGCCTGATGACTGAGTAATGCTTTTAGACTGCTCACACTCCATACATTTCTTATACCCACCTTTAGCAAGGCCGATGATATCACCCATCTACAAATACACCTCTGGGAGTGCTGTGTCCCACTAATCTCGGTAACATATTCTGTAACTGTATAATGCTGTAGTGTTGTAAAGTAGTTAGGTCAGTGTTCTAATCCCAGTCATGCCAAGTGTGTGTCTACGGGAGACAAATACAGTGCTTTGTAGTATTCGCCGTAGCGCGTGCCCAATTGTCTTACCATTGGACATGTTTGGGAGTGGGTTTTGTAGTTTTCCTATATGGTATCCGTCTTATAACACATTGGCCACCTCACAAGGAGTACAGCTGTCAGTCAGCCATGGCACTGTGTTGGCAAGCCATACCCATACATCTGGCAAAAGGCCTGGTGTAGCCCTACTAGTACCCGGTATATGTCCCACACCCATGTGCCATGCACAAACGACCTTGCCTAGGATATCCCACTATGTTGCTAGTAACATGCACATTGAGGACAGATAGTAGGCATTGTGTGTATGCAGTTGTCTGCAGAGGACATGACACCCTGTACAGCGGTACAATAGGCACATATATGCGGACATTGTGCCTTCACTATGTTCCACACTGAATGCCTGAAACATATGTGGTGCCATCAAATGTGATCCACTAAGGCCAGACAATGCTGTACACATGTGCCCTGTATGGACCCATACCACTGACACTACAGAATACCTGTATCATACTATCCGTGCAGGTACAGGGCCAACCTGCTCACTATAAGCAGGTTTCACCACACCAGGCCAGTATTGGCATATCGGGGTATAACAGGCTGTGTACACTACATGTGTTTGCCAAACCAGGTACACCTGTACATGTCACTGTACAGTATTGTGGGACATGCACATCCCAGGAAATGTCCATGTGAAGGACTATCAAACACAGACATGGCATGCATTGCAAAGCTATGGCCCTACACATTGGTAACCAGGATGTCAGGCCAGATAATACAGTACCCATCTGTGTGGGACATTGCAGACACTACACCCCTGTACTGCACACCATTGTCGGTGATGCAATGGCAAGGATTACCCCTTACCCAGCCTTGTAAAGCCATCTTGCACAGCCAAACACTACACACCCATAGAGCAATGCATACCTGCATGCCAGTACTGGCACCCTGTGTCTGCATGTGGGTTGTGATGCTCCCAACCACAGTCACTCCCAGTATAAACCTCGTTGGCATATCAACAGTTGTCAAGCACTTTCACATGCCCTAGCCCATAGAACCTCCAGATATCCTCTGTGGTGCATGTGGTCCTGTGCATTACTGCAGTGTGGCAAACTAAGTAGTTTAATTGTGTATTTGTGGCCCTGGAAAAGGTGTCAATGCATGCCCATTAGAGAGTGTGTTTGTGGTGACAATGGCATCTGTAATGTATGTCTACTATATCTGTTGCAGATGGCACTCACTCACCTACACACATGTTCTTACAGCACAGCAACATGTCACCTTTGTGGTACATGCAGTAACGTCATGCACATGTAATAGTAATGAGTAGTCAGGGGTTTGATATTTGGATGTACCTCAATCATTTTCCAGAGTGGGAAATAGCCTAAAGACAGGAGGGTGATGTGCCACACATGACTACAGCATGTACGTGTAGCTATGCTGCATTGAGACTACTGCTTGTTTAACATGTGTGTGGTAATAGCTATTCTGCATGTTATAATACAGACATGACAGTACTCTGTTCATGAGGGACCCCCATCTGTAAGGCCATCTGTGAACTGGTCAGTGTGTGCAACCATTTGTTTCCTGTGTTGCACACTGAACACACATCTGTGCACAGCAGAAGCATGGTGTGAGGATTGCAGACAGTACATGATGACAGGGACGTGTTACTGCCATTGCATCTCTGACTGGACATGTGTCACATGAGACAGTGGTATGATTGACATTGTGTGGGATTCCCAGTGACAAGCTAATGATGGGCAACTGTTCATAGCTGCCGTCACACGTCTACTACACATTGCACAGTTGGCATGCGGTATATATGCATGTGTTGTGCTCCCTCTGCAAATTTATACCATCTGTTGTGTTGGGTTGCTGGTGATATCTATGCATACTGTTGTAGGTAATCCTGCATGCTGTTGTCTATTACTAAGCCATATGTGGGTTTAAAATGCAACACCATAGGCTGAATGGGTTGGGAGGTCCCGGCAGAACCTCCTGTCCCACTTCAGCTGACCATGGCACCGGGCACTAGCACATCTGGGGCCCAGCCATAGACATCAACCTCTGTTGGCTCTGCACCACCTTCTGGTGGTACCACCACTGAGGATGGAGCATGTCCCCCTTGGGAGTGGGACCAGACAGGTACATATCTGCTGTCGTGCAGTCCCGGACATGTTGCGCTGGTGGCTCCCTAAGGGGTTACAAAGCCAGATATGCCAGTTCAAGGGCAGAGTGTCACATTTACAGGGTGATGCTACCCCTCCTGGACAGCCATCAGCACTGCCTCCTTTGCAGCTGTGTAGGTGCAGTGGCAGTTGCCCATGGCAGGGGACCTCCGTCCCACTGTTCCCAAGGGCTTTTGAATGCTAAAGACCCATCCCCATCCAGGGTGTATCCCCCCAAATGAGTCATATACCAACACTGTATGCTGTCTTTTCTGTGATCCAGGTACACGTGAGGAGGATGACCCCATTGTACACAAAACACTACAGGTCCCTCTATGGTTACCCCATTTACCTTTATCATGATGATGATGTTGCACACAGTACCTTGCAAGAGTACTGTTCACACATAATGATTGGACAGGTACTGTTGTATTAATGTACATTACATGCACAGAGTGATGTATACGGCCAATGTACAACTATTTGCATGTATCACATGTCTGTCTGAGGGAGTCTTGTGATCACATAAAGCAACAACACTACATAATACAGGCATCGCTGGTGTTTCCCATTTCATTTGTTTGTAATGCTTTATTGCCACATGGTATGTTCCTGATACATCTCTATATATATATGTACCTATATGCTGGACATAAGCATTCACATGTACATCTACATTATGGGATACATTCCTATACTGTTGAATGACTGCGCTGTATGATATGTTTGTGGTACTGTCCGTTGTCTGTATATCTGCCATGGAGTATTGGTAATACACATTAGCTGTGTGCGCAGGGTCCTGGTTCCGACCCTTGCAAAGGATGTTTAGTTGGTTGCAGGGCAGAACATGCCCATTGTATGCGGAGGGAGTAAGGCACATTAAAGCAGTTGGGAGTGGGGGTGCATGGGTTTGTGTGGTGTTAGGCACTGCTGACCTTTGGTTACAGCCTCTTATGCTCGGTTAGCCTCGATATTGCTTAACCAGTGCAATACTCACATGCCGGTAGCCGAACACGCTTACACCCGCTCGCTCCCGCACTTGCAAATGCACCGACATTGGTGCTTGCATCTGTCACTCACACCCCTGGGTGGGAGCGAGGACCACAATATTACCTTATGATGCCTATATCATCGGACTACATGACTACAGTATCAGGATTGGCTGCCCATTAGGTGACGGCATCAAGTTCGACTGTATGGAGTCAGTGGCCTGTCCAGTGAATCAATCATATTTGTGTGTACCTCATACAATGTGCTCCCTCCTTGTGATGCCTATTACATCGGACTACATGAATACAGTATCGGGAATGGCTGCCTATTAGGCAACTGCATGGCGTTCGACTGTACGTAATCAGCAGCCTGTCTGGTAAATCATTCATATTTGTGTGTTCCTCTTACAATCTGCTCCCACCTTGTGATGCCTATCACATAGGACTACATGACTACAGTCATAGTCGGCCTTAGGCATAGGCCAGCTAAGCAGCCACCTAGGGTGCCGCTTTAGTGGGGGCACTTTACCAGCATTTATTTGGTGTGGGTAGACCAGGATGGGGGCACTGGGTGGTGTGGTTGGGGGTGCTGTTGTGCCCTTTGCCTAGGGCACCAGTTGACCAAAGGCCACTCCTGACTACAGTATCGGGAATGGCTGCCCATTAGGCAATGGCATGGCATTCAACTGTACAGAATCAGTGGCCTATCTAGTGAATTAATCACATTTGTGTGTTCTGCATACACTCTGCTCCCATCTGGCTGATACATGAGAACAGAGACTCTTCAATACATACAAGTAGTTGGGTTGTGGGAGCCACATCCTTCGGCCGAGTCATGCTACTGCATACCTATTATAGGTATGCCACCTTTTCAATTGGCCAAGGTGGGACTTTAGGGTTGCCACATGTCCCACTTTGCGAGGGATACAGCGAAAATAATCAAGACATAGCAAATGTCCCGATTACAGGACAATATTATATTCTATGTTTCATTAATAATTGCATAAAACAGTTATTTTGTATATGAAACTTCTATACGTTATGTGAAGTAACATAAGCAATTCAAATGTAACTAGATTAAGCTTTTATTTGTGCAAATAAGTATAATCCTGTACTATGCATGGCTGTAGCTATGTTTTGTCCTGGAAAGTCTGACATTTCTACAGAACATGTCCCACTTTGGCCATTTGGAAAGCTAGCAACCCTATAGGACCTGTATGTAGAGACGTCAGACTTTGCAGAGAAACACATACCCACAGCCAGTAGAAAGGGGAGTACTTCACTCATAATTGTTTTATGCAACTACTACAGAAAATATAGGTAATCTTTGCCCAAAATCACAGGACATTTGCCATAATTACAGTCATTTTGCAGAACTGCCCAAAGGGGAGTGTCCCTCGCAAAGGTGGACAGGTGGTAACCCCAACCCTATTATTCTATCAACTTTCTAAGGTAGTCGGCAAAACATGCACTTTCTCTCACTATCAGACCTCTCATATGAATGGGGAAGAATGAACACTAAATCAGGGACACTGCATAATGACCTCAGGGACACATTTAGAAGGTTGGTGCTATTAACCTGACACATTGACGGACACAGAGCACATATGTATTCATACACATTGTCTGAGGTACATGCTGTTTATGACTCTTACATGCTGTCATTATTCATTTCGTGTATTCTGCCACCTTTCCTCCTAATATCATTAGTTCTAGGAGGGTTTAGTTGGGACTGTGTTAGATTCTGATTCGTAATCACAGACGTCCCTGGTAATCAGGGACAGTTCAATGATCTGGTCCCTATGTGTTACCCCAATGGCTTACGGACTGTCCAGTAGTTGTGCTCTTAAGGTTTGGGAGGTATGGGCATCTGCTATACCCACATCAGAATATTACTTACACCCACAGGGCAGTCCTAATACATGTCTGTCTGCCAACACCTGCATGCCTAGCTCCATAATCGCATACCCATAGTTCCCCTACTTGCCACTGCTCTACAGCACTCATCCTTACTGTGGGCACAGGTGGGTGCAGGTGAGATATGAACACACCCCTACACACTGCCCACTCTCCCCATGTTGGGACACATGTCATACATTGTGTCAACCCATGTGTTATCAGGCTTGCACAACCTGTTCCATGTACAGCTACATCCTGGTCGTAATAATGTTTATTCCCATTGGCTGGAAGGACGACATTTTTGGTGTCCCACAAGGGATGTCGCTGTCCATGTTTAAAGCGTAGACCATGTAGATCTCTCTCACTGATAGTTTCCTGCCGGTGGTCTGGGAAGCAGTGTTGTATTTACCTTTATTGTGTGTCTGTATATCTCACCGGCCTAGCTGGGGGGGGTGGAAGGTAGATGTTTGTTGATTGGACCTCCCACTAACATATGCCCGGTCTAAACATATGTTACTCGTAACTGCTGTAACATAACCTAGGTATATACATGTGTATATTTACTGTAACATAAATATATATATATATATATATATATATATATATATATATATATATATGGATCTATCTTACAACGTCGACAAGTCAAAACGCCGAAAACGAAATCACCGACACCACATAACCGACATTTCACAAACACGAAACCTCACATGCCCGACACACCATAATCCCGACAAGCAACAAACAAAACAAATCCCCGGTCCAAAAAGCACACACACAACACAAGCACACCAAAATCCTTACAAACCAACACTAAACCTCACATACACAACTACCTACAACCTTAACCCAAACCCTAACCCTAAGGTCCGCCACTATCGCACACTCACCTAACCCGCCTCTAACCCTAACTCACTTAACCCGCCCCTAACCCACAAACTATCACAGTCGCACACTTACCTAGCCCGCCCTAACCCTAACTCACTTAACCCGCCGCCCTAACCCACAAACTATCACAGTCGCACACTTACCTAGCCCGCGCCCTAACCCTAACTCACTTAACCGCCGCCCAACCCACAAACTATCACAGTCGCACACTTACCTAGCCCGCCGCCCTAACCCTAACTCACTTAACCCGCCCCAACCCACAAACTATCACAGTGACACTTACCTTACTGCACTAACGTCCGTCACTACGCATACATCCACAGCCTTTTCCCATGTCGATGTTCTCAGCGTCGGGGTTTTGATCCGTCGGTCTTCTCCGTTTTCGATCTTCTGGCGTCGGTGTTCTCGCTGTCGGCGTTCTGACTTGTCGACGTAGTCAGATAGAACCATATATATATATATATATATATATATATATTTACATTAATATATACAGATATATCTGCATATGTATTCATACATGTATATTCATATCTTGCTGTTTTATATATATATATATATATATATATATATATATATATAGATATATATAAAATAATAATGCTAAAACCGCACAAGTAAGAAGAGACTTATTTGTAATATAAAAAAAAAAACTTCTAGAAAAATAATTAAACACCATTAACACTGAACTATATGCGACTAATGCTTAAAACAAGCAATAAAGGACACGGACACTGAACGGATGATTAAGCTTTCGTTCTTTAAAGATCATAGAACTTCTTCAGAATGACAGGAGTTACAGTAGAGACAATACTAAATAAGAGTTAGTGTCATGTGATTGTAAAGTATCCAATAAACAGATTGCAGTAAGTAGAGAAAGTACCCAATAAGTGACATATATACATTTGAAAAAAAAAAAAACAAATGAACTGTAGTAACTATGTCAACATTAATATGTAAGATTAACTGTAAAATGTTTAAACAAGTGCAAAATTCTATACGTAGTGATGTCATGAACAAAAATCAATGTGAATAACATTTTAGGGCACACTTAATATTCATGTTATCATTGAGTCCAGGGAACTGGTCTGCTCCCAAATGCAATTGCCACTTTAATTTAATTCCTTTACTTCTAAACATAAGTTAGGATCACCAAAGAAGGGAATAACTTGTTAAAGAACAATAAATCTAAACTTTGTGAAATTACTGTAAAAAGTGCTATGTTTAGCTAATGCGTTGTTTGAATTTTTTACTCTGATGGCTCCCAAATGTTCCTTTATTCTATCTGAGAGCTTTCTTATTGTTTTACCTATGTAAAAACTGTCACAGGTACCACAAATCCCAGCATAAACTATAAATTTGGTGTGACAGTCATAATGTCTATTGAACTGAATTGTGAAATTGCAATGTTTAAATGTGAAAGAGGTACCTTTATAAATATATGGGCACACCACACAACTATTACAAGTATACATACCAGATTGTGAATTAGGTAGGTTAGAAGTATCTAACAAATAAGGCATATCTCTATTTTCTAAATGACTATGTATATTTTTAGTTCTTTTGAATGAGAAAACAAGATTGGCACCTAACAACTTTGCATTTGTATGAGAATCTGTAACAAAGTCCCAGTTGTTAGAGATGATAGTTCTGATGGATGTCATATCCCTAGATATAGGTAAAGGAAAACTAAGAGGTTTGTTAATATGAGATGTGCCTGAAGTGTTGTTATGGTTAGGTTGAAAACCAAAATGTAATATGGGTAGGTGTTTGGAGTATCTGTTAGCTGCAACGTGTTCAAAAATGTTATCAACAAGTGTAGGAGGATAGTTTCTTGCATAAAACATGTTTTAGAATGATGGATTGTATGATGAATTCAGATTCTTGGCTAGTTATTCTGGATATGCGAATAAATTGACCCTTAACAAGGTTTCTTTTCATGAAGAAAGGATGCATGCTATTAAAATCCAAGAAATTATTTTTGTAAGTGTCTTTCCTAAAGACAGTGGATGTGATGTTACTGTCTGCAGTGATAGTGATTTTTGTGTCTAAGAAGGCTATAGAATTGCCACAACCAGAAATGACAAGTTTTAAAAAATCTAGAGATTCTTGCATGTGTGCAATGAATGAGTGTAAGCTGGGAAAGTCACCCTTCCAAGCAAAAAAGATGTCGTCAATGTAACGTTTGTATATAATAACTTTGTTAAAATCAGGTAATGTGTGTAGTTTTTCATTTTCCCATGCACTAAGTACAAGATTTGCAAAAGCTGGGGCCACCTTGGACCCCATGGCAACACCTTTGATTTGTTTGTATATAGTGTTGTTGAAGAAGAAGAAGTTGTTGTTAAGTACCAGTTTTACAAGTGTAGATATGGTGAATATTTTATTGTTTTAGAAGGTGGTGTATTTGTGTAAGAACTGGTTAAGTAACTCAATGCCTTTAATGTGTGGTATATTTGTGTAAAGAGCCTCGATATCTAAAGTTACTAAGATGCAATCTAAAAGTTTATCTGTAATGGCGTGTAATTCATTTAAGAAAGCCCAAGAGTTTCTTAAAAAATATTGAGTGCCCCGTACTAGAGAGTTAAGAATAATATCTAAAAAGTGTGCTATTTGTTCAGTTTTAGTTTTTTTTTGTTAGAGACTATATGTCTAAAAGGGGGATCTGTAGTATTTGAATTTTAGGTATGCCTAACAATCGGCCTAGGCAAGGTTGTTGTACTGTCATGAAGAGTAGTTCATCTGTAGAAATGAAATTCTGTTGTTGTAGGTGTTTCAAGGTTCTATCAATTATGGTAGATACAATTTTAGTGTCAACCTTTTCAAAAAAAAATCATTGCTAAATAAAGAGCTTTCCATTTTTTCAGTATATACATTTTGGTCCATGAGTATAAGTCCAGAGCCTTTATCTGACCTCAAAATACGTAAAGATTTGTCTTTTGTGAGTTCATTAAGTGCTGATCTTTCAGATTCGGAGAAATTATGCCATTTACTTTTGATGTTAGAATGGCACAAGTTTCTCAAGTCTCTTTCACATACTTTGAGGAAAGTTTGAACTGAATTGTTAAGTACAGGATTATACAGGCTTTTAGGTTTAAGCTGTGATACAGAATTAGACAAATCAGAAGAATCTGAATCTTCTCTTTCAGTGTTGTCAGAGTTGTCAGCAAAAGAAGCATTTAAATTTACATGTGAAGATTTATTAGTGTTGTTAGCATTGTGTAGTAATGTAAGATTAATTTTCCTAGCAAATAGTCTGAGTTCTAGAAGAAGATCAGGTAAGTATGCTCTTTGAGATGGTATAAAACTAAAACCTTTATGTAAGACTTGTAATTGGTTTTCTGAAAGGTTTTTGCTAGATAAATTAAAACATCCATGTGTTTCAGAGTGTTTTGTACAATTCGATTTGTGCTTTCTGTAATGTTACTTAGAACAGAAATATTAGGTATAGAATCAATAGCTGTTGTAGTAGTGGATGTGATGTTAGGTTTAAAAGTATTTCTAATTATAGTAGTTGTATTATTTGTAGTAGTATTATTTGTAGTAGTATTATTTGTAGTAATATTATTTGTAGTAGTATTGTTTGTAGTAGTATTATTTGTAGTAGTATTATTTGTAGTAGTATTGTTTGTAGTAGTATTATTTGTAGTATTATTATTTGTAGTAGTATTGTTTGTAGTGTCATAAGTATGTATATTGTTAGCTCTGTTGGCTGTAATATCTCTATTGGCTTTTTTAACAATAGAGTTGTCAGATATCTGAATATGTTTTATGTTTTGAACCTTGTTAATATTGGTAACATTTGTAACATTGGTATCATGTATAACATTAGAAACATTGGTATCATTTATAAATGTTTTAGTAATAGAATCAGACAAAATATCAGTAGAAATGTAGTTTGTGGACTTAATATCATTCAAAATCTCGGTGGAGTTGTTATCTGTGGACATGTGTATAGTAGTAGTATGTGTATCATGTGTAACATGGTGTTGTATGTGATACGAGTCATGGTTCACTTCAAAATTATGGATATGTAAGTGATTGTAACTGTTATAGTGGTTTATTTTAAAAGGGAGCTCCTGGTGGTGATGCGAGAGCCCGTGTTTTGAAAACGGGGTATAGCTCTGCCTCTTGTTCTGGCTGTCGATGTTCCTTTGTTTCGCAAACCTGCTCTGCCACTGGGTATGCAGGTAAGGTTGTATGGTTCTTCTGTCGGTGGAAACTGCTGAAAAGAAGGGTCGCTGGTTTTGTCTTGCGATGAGGAAATGTCTTCTGGTGGAGGAACTGCAAAATCTGGAAGTGGAGAGCGGTTTCGAGACAAAAAAACTGGAATTATGTGCCAAATCAGCATTATTTCTAGAAGGAAGTGATGGGTTTGTTCGCACATGTTGAAACTGCTGGAACTGTTGAGAGCGTTGATTCCTGAATGATGGAAAGCGAGCAGAGAAAGCCATATTGGGTTTGTTAGACTTTGTGTAGTTGTAGAAGGTGTTAGTTTTTGGATATTGCCTTTTATAGGATGTATCTTGAAAGGAGGGCTGAAAAGGAGTTCTAACTCTCTTAACAGGGTAAGCAGTGTTATTTTCATAGTGAAATAAATCCGTGTTAAACTTCGGCTTTTTTCGGTTGATGAGAGTAGTAACGTGTCTCTCAGTTTTATGTGCTATGCTTATGTACAAATGTTCACAGAAATTA